>NC_044055.1:17928753-17993753 GCF_902167405.1 Gadus morhua | reverse complement strand
ACACACACACACACACACACACACACACACACACACACAAACACACACACACACACACACACACACACACACACACACACACACACACACACACACACACACACACACACACACACACACACACAGACACACACACACACACACCCACACACACACAATGTAACCGTATCTCACTAAAAACAATTCAAGACCGTTCCTCATAAATAGTCTCCCAGCATGCTCGCTGTCTCCTGGTGTGTTTGCTAACATTTGGCTCCACTGTTGGGCCCCAGGACATAACAAAAAGGCCCTGCGTTTCAACAACACCATTCAATCTGAACCCTAAGAGGACTGACGGCCCTGTTAATATATACAGAATACACATACTCATATTAATCTCACGCTGTCGCAACACACACACACACACACACACACACACACACACACACACACACACACACACACACACACACACACACACACACACACGCGCACGCACACGCACATAAGCACATACACATACACATACACGCACACACATACACACACACACCCCTGGCCAGATAATCATACTTCAACAAAATGAGAATTGACAACCCACTCCCGAGTATGATGAAGTGTGTGGGGTGAAACATTTTATTGCAGGATTTCGGCAGCTCTATCGAACCCTCAAGACATAGTTGCTGAATGAAATAGTGATTTCTCAGCTGCCAGGGGAAAACACTGAGAGAGAGAGGTAAGGAGTAACAGAAAGAGAGAGAGAGAGAGAGAGAGAGAGAGAGAGAGAGAGAGAGAGAGAGAGAGAGAGAGAGAGAGAGAGAGAGAGAGAGAGAGAGAGAGAAACAGAGAACCCTCCAGACACAGTTGTTGAATGAAATAGTGATTTCTCAGCTGCCTGGAGAAAAAACGTTGATAGATGTAGAGCGAGAGACAGAGAGAGAGACAGAGTGGAGAGAGACAGAGTGGAGAGAGACAGAGTGGAGAGAGAGAGAGAGAGAGAGAGAGAGAGAGAGAGAGAGAGAGAGAGAGAGAGAGAGAGAGAGAGAGAGAGAGAGAGAGAGAGAGGGGGAGAAGGAATAGCAGGGAGGGGGAGAGTAACAGGAAGAGAGAGAGCACTAGGGAGAGGGAGAGGAGCAGGGGGAGTGAGTGAGAAAGGGAAAGAAAAGGGGGGAAGGGGTGTACCCCTACCTCTTAACAAGCAAAAAACAAGTATGGTACAAGTGATCAGACTCAACAGATACAGATACAACATCTGGATTCATTTGCCCTGAGCGCTTCTCCCTATTTTATTTTCCACTCTATCTGCTCTCTCTCCTTGTATCTCTCCTTGTCTCTCCTTTTCTGTCTGAACACCCGCTCACCTCTTCTGCTCTGTCCGTCTTCACTTCCTCTGACAAACCGCATCTGTCCATCCCTTCCCCTGCTCTTGTCGTTATTTGTTTTTCTTTTTTGTTTGTCTCTGGCTGTTTGAATCTGTTCCTTCTGGGTTGAGGACAACTCAATCACAGTGCACTGTGTTCCTCTGGAGAACTGGGAAAAACAAGTCCACAGAGATGACATGATTCGGGCCCCAGACGGCTCTTTCACAAGCACACCGTTTGGTGACACGGATCTGACAGGAAAGTGCTCGATGAATTTCTGGGTTTGACTACAATCTCCAGCAGCTTTCACTCCCGTAATCTCCCTTGGGTGGCTATCATTACGATCTCACTGCATGTCACCCTCCAAAGCCTCCTGGGAAATGAAGTCTGACGAGATCATGACCCAGATTGAGGCCAATTTGTGTGAAGCAATTATCCTTGATTTAACAATTTCCCCCCATGTGGATTCTCCGAGCACGTAATCGGAGAGAACATCCAGAGGGCTGGTCCTGGCGCGAAACTGAAAGCCCTTATTTGAACCGCCGCGCAGCCGGCGCATATCGTGTCGGCGGCAAGAGTGATAAAGAGTGATACAAAGTCGGTGCAAGAGGAGAGGCATGCCGTCACGGCAACGTGTGAAAGCGGGCAGCAGACTGGCACCGCCATGGGTTTTGGACGGGGTCTCTGTGTGCGTCCTGTGTAAACGCTCATACGTGTATATTTAGAACCTGTGTGACAACACATTACCAGCTTCCTGCCGGCGGGCCTCTGTCTGGCCTTTAATCATATGGGGCTACTTCCAATTTAACATTCTGCACGGCAACCCGGTGCTTTTCTGGTCCAATTACAGCTTAAGTGTCATTGTGGCGCTGCCACCACAATAACTAATGGGTAAAAATAAGCGCGGCGGCGGTGCTGTGACTTCAGCCACAACTATGGTGTCCTTTCTGCACGCTGCTGCTGCTGTGTGAGAAGAGTTGGCTGTGTTACGTGTGTGTGTGTGTGTGTGTGTGTGTGTGTGTGTGTGTGTGTGTGTGTGTGTGTGTGTGTGTGTGTGTGTGTGTGTGTGTGTGTGTGTGTGTGTGTGTGTGTGTGTGTGTGCTGATGTGTGTTAGGTCTGTGGGGGTTTGTGTGTGTGTGTGTGTGTGTGTGTGTGTGTGTGTGTGTGTGTGTGTGTGTGTGTGTGTGTGTGTGTGTGTGTGTGTGTTAGAAAAAAAGGTGAGTTGAAGGGATCGACTAATGAATGCAGGCGACCTGCATGAGTTCAGGCCATGAGAAGGTTAGGAGCAGATTCATGTTATAGAATAGATGAATGTAGGATATCATACTGTTTCATACTATCAGAAATAATAATAATAAAATAGTAATAACGATCATTATAATCACCACAACCATGATCATGCCTTAAAATTTGTACCTACATCGCATGTGTGTCTCTGTGAATGTTGGTGAGTGAGTGTGTGAGTGAGTGTGTGTGTGGGTTTGTCTTCAGCTAGCCCACAGAGGGTGCTAGGGGCGCCAACAGCACCGCCAGCCCCCCCCCCACACACACACACACACACACACACACACACACACACACACTGCAACCTACAAAACATGGCCACAAATGAAAAAGTTTATGCAGAATTACTTTCATTGGGTAATTCATGTTCCATGTTTAATATGCATACTCTCACCCAGGGCAGAATGTCGATGCGCTTCTCCCTGGCCAGCAGTACCAGTGTGTGTGTGTGTGTGTGAGTGTGTTTGTGTGCGTGCAGAAGAATACAGTAATATAGTGATAACGAGGCAGGAGACAGCGTTCTCATACCACGGCGCTGGGGGCCATTCCTACAGCTCGAGGAGACATCCCCTGGACAACCGCCTTCTCAGGAAAAGCATTTTAATCCCACTCCAGGCTTGGGTTGCACACAAGTCAGCGTACAGATATGTGCCACAGGGCCATGTGTGTGGGGTACATATCCCTGTTTTAATTAGTAGAAATACACAGCCCCACCACCGGACTGCAGACCAGCTATGGTTACAACAGAGCAGGGGTGAGGGGTAATACCATGGTGTCATACCGTCTCTGCCAGCTCTGCCCCCCCCCCCCCCCCCCCCCCCTTGCCTGGCGAGCTGTTGAGAAGCGACACTATTTATAGTGCGAGGAGCGCAGGAGCTAATGAGTCATGGTTGTGTAATGAAACGCGGTCACGTCGTATCGGAGGGGGGTCGTTGGGAGTCCGGGCGTGACCTCAATGCACGGAAACAAGCAGTCGGCGACCCCTGAGAAACGCCTGTCACGCCTCCAAGAGAACATATCAGATCACTTGGTTATGCACACACTGCCATATCCCCCCCGCCCGTAATGCACACACACACACAGGTTGACACAAACACGCACAAACGCACGCCGGCAGGCGCACACACACACACAAACACAACACACTCACACACACGCACACACACACACACACACACACACACACACACACACACACACACACACGCGCGAGCACACACATGCATGCCCGCACCGATGCAGGCAGGCAGGTGCACGCACACAAACACACACACACACACGCTCACACACTCACACACACAAACCATGCTTATCTGAATCTCTTGTACTCTCAGGGAAGTAACAGGTGGGCAAGGAGGTGGGGGGAGGAGTAGGCAATCGGAGGGAAGGAGGGAGGGCGGGGGGGAGGGAGGGTTCTAGAACCAGCTCTCCTTCTCTCCATCAGCATTCCGGTAATTAAGATGGCCGGCTAAATCAAAACTTTCCAACTCAAACAATTCCACAGATGCCAGGGGGCATTGGAGAGACAGAGGGGGAGATGGGAGAGAGCGATAGGAGATTGCCTGGAAAGGGGGATCAGGCTCTCAGCTGGGTGAGAGGGTAACACGATCGAAGGCCTCCAGTGAAGAAGCTGCGGGGAGGGAGAAGCTGGAGGGGGCGGGAGAGAGGGAGAGAGACTGCTGACAGACTGAGGAACAGCTCCTCTGGCCCCTGGACCTGAGGAGCCCCAGAGGGCCCCAGCGTGACCCCCATAACTTAGTCTTGTTCTCTGATGGCTGATTGGCAGGTCTGGTATCAGTATAGTATATCGGTATAGAGTGTTAACCTGCCCAGCACACCGGGCATACGGATCCCACTGCAAATGCTGCAAGTTCCCAAAAACTCAAACTGTCTGTTGCGATGTTGCCTAAACGGTGCTGATGGGGTTAAATCGTGGAAGGTTTATGGTACTGCACCGTTGGAGTTAATGCAGTCCTGTGATAAGACAGCATGAAACAGTTTTAATGACACAAATTATACAAATTACTAAGAGTCTACATTGGAAAGAAATTGCAAAAATGTATGCAATTATGTAATTAGGGTGTGTTATAAAAAAGAGAGTTGGTCTAGGAAACCACAGCCTACCCTGTACGGTTTGGTAGTGATTAGACATGCATGTGTTGCGCATCATTTCCTAATTGGTGGTTTTGGTTCTGGTGTGTTATCAACATTTTCTAGCATGACATCCCTGCCAGACAAAGGAAGGGCACCATGTTATTTATCGGAAGATTAACATGAGCCTGAAGTTGATCCCAATCTGTTAAGAGATTCAGAGGAGAAATAAAAAGAAACGTAACAAGGATCCCAACTCTCTCTTACAGGTGAGTTCTCGGCTTTTATTTGTGTGCTTCGCACTCGTTTCGATCAGAGGCTAACGATTTTACGAGTGCATACACATAGCTGGAAAAGCAACGCACATCAAAGGGTGTGTTGCTGTGCTGATCACTGGAAAAGACTTGAAAGAGAATTACGTATGGAGCCACCTTCTTTCTACTTTTATATGGAAGATGCTGTTGGCCTCTGGCCTTCTTGGAGATGCCTACCCACCACATTAGATGCAACCCCAAAAAAACTAATGATGATCCTTCAATCCAAAAAAAAGATACAAAGGCATCCTGGCCCCCTCTCACAAACTCAGATGAAGACATTAAAACGCCTGGAGCGAGACGCCCGATCCACATGACTGCGTCTGATCGTGAGCGATCGCAGCGCTTCGCCTGTGATCGGGCGTGGGCCGCGTTCGTTTAGAGAGCAAATCCATGTAAACCCTCCGATAACCCCTTCTGGAGCCCGCTCAAACCCACCGACAGGAGCACCGCGGGCCCGGCACCGGTTCAACTCACACAGAGCAGAAAGGGAAAAACAAAAAGGACATAAAAATGAAACAGACTTCATCATCAATCTCTCTCATTCCATCCCTGGAACTGGAGGGGACGAGGAGGAGAAGGAGGAGAGAGAGTGAGTGAGTGATTGGGGCAGCGGTGCAGATGCATGAAACCACCCATGGGGACTTGTTAATGGTGTGCTAGGAGCCACGGAGGCTGGGAGACAGGGGCGGGCGGAGGAGGAGGAGGTGATGGGGGAATAGAGAGGCCGCCCGAGGAGATTCCAGCCTCGGGGCTTTTTAATGAGGGGAGAGATGACGGGAGCCCAGAACGGCCACCAGAGAGACCAGGGGAGAGAGAGACCGAGCAGGGGAGAGAGAGAGAGAGACCGAGCAGGGGAGAGAGAGAGACCGAACAGGGGAGAGAGAGAGAGAGACCGAGCAGGGGAGAGAGAGAGACCGAACAGGGGAGAGAGAGAGACCGAACTGGGGAGAGAGAGAGACCGAACAGGGGAGAGAGAGAGACCGAACAGGGGAGAGAGAGAGACCGAACAGGGGAGAGAGAGGGCGAATAGGTGGGAGAGAGAGACAGAACAGGGGAGAGAGAGAGAGAACAGGGGAGAGAGAGACAGAACAGGGGAGAGAGAGACCAAACATGGAAGTGAGAGAGAGACAGAACAGGGGAGAGAAAGAGAGAACAGGGGAGAGAGAGACAGAACAGGGGAGAGAGAGACCAGGGGAGAGAGAGAGAGAACAGGGGAGAGAGAGACAGAACAGGGGAGAGAGAGACCGAACATGGAAGAGAGAGAGAGACAGAACAGGGGAGAGAGAGACCGAACAGGGGAGAGAGAGACAGAACAGGGGAGAGAGAGACCAGGGGAGAGAGAAACAGACAGAATGAGAGCGGGGGAGAAAAAGAGAGAACAGAGAGAAAGAGAGATGTGGTTTGAGTAGTGGTGCAGGGCAGAGTCCAACGTTAAGTATGTAGGGGAGTGGGGGGATGGATGGAGGGTGGAGTCACAACACATCCACGTATACACATGCACACATCTCAGGATCTACACACACACAGCACACATACAATATGCGCAGTCCATAGGAACTCACTGGAAGGGCGAGGGTGTGTGAAAGTCACCGCGGCGGCTCTCTGGAGGCCTCCGAGGGCCGGGGGAAACAGAGCCAAACACCTTTCACATCGTGGGCCTTATTCACCCGTAGCGGACATCTTGGTTCTATACACCTCCCTGGGTGGGGGGACTGAATGAGGAATACCGCATTCAGTCCCCCCACACAGAGAGATGTGAAGAACAAATTATGTGGCGCATTTTAAAGCACTCGGGCCTGGGGATGGACACTAGGTGAATGGGGCCCATGAATCAATCTCTCTCTCTCTCTCTCTCTCTCTCTCTCTCTCTCTCTCTCTCTCTCTCTCTCTCTCTCTCTCTCTCTCTCTCTCTCTCTCTCTCTCTCTCTCTCTCTCTCTCTCTCTCTCTCTCTCTCTCTCTCTCTCTCTCTCTCTCTCTCTCTCGAAGACTGGCGTCTCGCCCCAATATGTGTGTTTTGGTCCCGCTCCATGTCTACATGTTTTCATCGAGCTCCATGGTGATTTGGTTCTTAATCGTTTTGTTTTTCCTCGCCCTGTTCAAGATTATCACCCCATGATTATTCCAAATGAGGGTAATACAGTGAGAAATAATGGCTTTAGTTTGTCTAGGGCTTGTCCTATTCTCCTGTGACCTCCGAGAGACCTACGACAACGTTGTAAAGCCATGATGTCTTGATCCAGGGTGTCTCCCACACATCCTGTCCCTTTCCCTCTCTCTCTCTCTATACATCCTTTCAATTAAGTTCTTTGGCCCATTTTTTTCCCTGGCGTCGTCCAGCTGCGGGGGTCTTTCTGTGTTTCTTCAATCCTTACCCTGCTTTGATTGTCAAAACATTAATCTCTTGATTCTAATCCTTGATAATTATAATACTCTGAACGCTGCACCTATGAGAGAGGGAGAGTGTGAGAGAGAGAGAGTGAGAGTGAGAGAGAGAGAGAGACAGGCATCAATTCAAGTCGCATGCAAAACTATGTTATTTGTGAGTCAGTCATTGACTCACACAAACACACACACGCACACGCGCACGCGCACACACACACACACACACACACACACACACACACACACGCACAGCAGTCCCAGTTGAGACGCACACAGAAAGAACTGGCTGTATCAACGGGCAGCAGCATTAATGCTCTCCAGACAATTGATGCTGGCTTGAGGACAGAGAGAGAGAGAGCGAGTGGGGAACCAGGGGCGGGAGATTGGTCTTTGTCTGATTGAATGGGATGTGTATTTTAGCATGTTCTCATATGGCATTACGGATAATGGCCCGGCTTAGTCTGCTGTCCAAGCTAATGTTTGTTGAGGCTTGCGGCGGGACAAGCCATGGCAGGACCGATCACTGGGAGCCGGCATCAGAGGAGCCGGACCACAAGTCCCACAGTTCAACTCTGGGCGGACGGTGAAAGAAAGTCATGATTTTGTCGATTTCGTTCTGCATTCTTTGGAGTGCAAGATGATGGTTGCCGACCTGGGCAGGAGCCTGGTGTTTGTGTAGGCATGACTGTGGTGGTCTTGGCTTGTTGATTGGGGAGTAGGGGGCGATCTGGTGGGGAGGGCGAGAGCAGGACAAAGGCGCCAAGAAAGCATAAATCTTGACTTTGTGGGTGAGGAAAAAGGAGATTTCTTTTTTTTATTTGCCGCAATCCTGGCAGTCAGGGGGGAAGTTTGAGACAACAGGGTTTCCCGGCACGCCAGCCAATCAGGGAACGGCTGGCAAGGGCAGACGGACATGGCAATGGATAGAGATATGGAGGGAGAGAGCGAGGAAGATGGCGAGGGAGAGTAAGAGAAGGCACACACGCACGCACACAAACACACACACAGACACACACACACACACACACACACACACACACACACACACACACACACACACCTGGCCTACATGTTAAGAAACCTTTAATCACCCATTCCCGCCTCTTTGCTAGTGTTTCTTACAACTGACTTATCTCTACGAAGATATATCTGCATATGAATGAAGCATCTGTCGGAGGGACAAGATTTGGGATCGGAGGTGTTCTGGGTACCATTTTTATTAGGGTTTTAGCAGCCTTTGGTTGCATCCGTGTAAACGGTCACTGTGGCGAGCAAAAGAGCTTGAGCCCATCGGTCAAAATGCAATACGGGAACCCATTGCTACGGTCTCACGTCAATTTAGCTTTTTATACCCTTTTTAACGGTTGTGTAAGTGAACCGGCTGCTTGTGAAACCATCGGGCCGTGGCCGCCGTCTCTCAACCCCGACTCTATTCACGCGTCTCCAGTTGCTAATCGGACCGTAAACAATGACCAGGAACAGGACGTCTTGGCCCGGAGAACCACTGGCCACACCGGAAGCCCAGAAACATTGGCCCTCACCCCCAGTGGCTCAAACCGGCTTCAGACGAGAGCACGGATTGACGCCAACTAGAATCCCTACCCCCCCTCCTCACCAGGGGGGGGGGGGGGGGGAGGGGAGGGGGTTCTAGTCAGCGTCAATCTGGGGCTATCGTCTGAAGCCCAGCTGTGAAGGTTTACGCTTGCACAGCGAGGTGTGAGCAGCAGATGAAAAGGAGAGGTCATTAGGCAGTCTTCAAGTGTGATTTAACGATTCCATCCTTCCCCCTTTTCCTTTTGTCTATGCATCCCCCTCCCCAGCCCTACCCCCAATCACACTGCCATCATCCCCCCTCCACCCAACACCGCCCCGGAGGGCAGTGATGGTCACGGCTGATCAGCAAAAGCAAAACTTCTTAGGGCTAAAACATGCTGAGCATACAGTATACAAAAACACAGACACAGACACACACACACACGTGCACACATCCACATGAAGCCAGACTGATTGAGTGGGACGTGTTGGAGGGGGAGATAGGGGGATAGGGGGGGTGGAATGCGGCGGTCCTCCCTGATCTGCACATGAGCTCATGGCATCGCCGCGGTGTGTGTCACGTTGTGTCCGAGCCACGCCGGTCTCCGGAGACCGGCGTCCGTCAAAACATCTGCGCAATATCACCGTGACACGTCGTGAGAAGGAGAAAAAGCAACGAGAAAACAAATGGAGAGAAACAGATAATATGAAAAAAAATGAAAAATTCCAGACGCTGACAAAGATGGGAATAGAGATAATGAGAATGTTTGGGGCGTTTTTTTCCATTGCTTTTGATTCTTCGCTAGTGTTGGAACAAGCGAGTTAAAGCTTTGAGACGGGGCTCGAATCACCGGCTGATGATTTATGACGATAGCAGATCACTTCTGCTCACTGAGAGATTCACCTCCACAAATGGAAGTGGACAGACAGCGGCCCAGCCCACAAACACACACACATACACACACAGGTTCAGAACACACAGACACATTCAGACACACGTAGACAACCCAAAACCATGCACACACACAAACTCACCATATAAATCACCCCTACTTAATATGAGACAGCTGCCTTTGCGAGTTTTGTGAGCCAAGGTGATGCTAAATTGGGCCAAATGAGAAATATACAATGTGATGCGGCTCAGGGATTTCGCCATCAGCTTTCATTTGGGATTGGGTTATGAACAGAAAGCATGACCGTAGATTCGGTGTTCTTGGCTTTCTAAAGTGGAACTGTGCGTGACTTCGTGTGTGTGTCTGTAACTATGTATATGTGTGTGTGTGTGTGTGTGTGTGTGTGTGTGTGTGTGTGTGTGTGTGTGTGTGTGTGTGTGTGTGTGTGTGTGTGTGTGTGTGTGTGTGTGTGTGTGTGTGTGTGTGTGTGTGCGCGTGTGTCTGCGTGCATGCATGCGTATGTGTTATACAGTTGAGGTGAGGGGTGGGAGCGGGGCTGCAGCAGACATGAAGTCATCGTGTCTCCACAGGGACATTGAGACAGACATCGTCTCCCAGGGAACATAGAGTCAATCAGGTCAAACCCACCCCTCTGCTCCCCAATGACCCAGCCTCTGGAAGCTCTTACCCACTGAGGGAAAAAACACATTGACGCACTGCACAAGGAACCAGCCAACAGTCTTGGTGAATACTAGCTAATTTTGCTTTCTCCTTCACAATTGGTTGTTTGCTTGCTGTGTGATGCTTTCCCACAGAAAACTAGCAGTGTCTTTATGAAATATACTGTATAAAGTTGACCCATTGCCTGTCGCTCTCACACACAGACCTACCCACACACACATCCCCCATACACACACACACACACACACACACACACACACACACACACACACACACACACACACACACACACACACACACACACACACACACACACACACACACACACACACACACACACACACACACACACACATCTCCCTCTGCAGACTCCCTGGAGTCTGCAGAGCCAGTTCGCAGATCAGCCAATTACCTGGATTTAATGAAGAAGAACACAACACTGTCTCCGTCTATTCCCCTTTACTCTCTCCATCTGCTTCTCCTGAGGTCCCGGTAATATTGTTCTGCTTACTATCACAACACAATAACAGAAATTGTGAATGCAGTGTACTTGCTGGCATTCTATCAAGGTCAAGAACTCACTGCTAGGAAAGGGGCTTATCATCTTAAGTAAGTAACAACAGCTTGAGCAGTGGGGTAATAAGTGCGCACACACCCAAAATGAATATGCACGCTCGGGCACGTTCAAACACGCAAGGCCCAACATACGCGCTACCAAATCAGAGCGGAGCGCATTGCATGCCCACATACAAACACACACACACACACACACAAACACAGACAGACACACACACTATAATTGCAGATGTCATGGCCTTTAGCCGTGGGCCAGGTCCTCCGCATATCAGTGACACTTTGGGATCAAAAGTGTCAGCATTTTCCGGACATCTGTTGCCCAGCAGTGTGAATATATGAGCACACGCACACTCCGATCGTTTCCACCTGTTTTCATGCAGTGACACACAACCCCATCTACACACAGAAGCTTGGGTCAGGATAAATTTACAAATGGACCAAATGTGATACTGGGGTATGCGTTTATGGTAACACTTTATAATAAGGTGCCATAATAAATGGAAAACTAGTCATCACCTAACCCTTTGTTAATATTGGTTAATTGTTACTAAAATATCTATATGGCACAAGTTAATCGTTTTTTCATCATTAATTAAATATTAGTTGTTTGCATAACCCTAACACACGACCCTAACCCTCACACACAACCTTAATCCTAACCCTAACCAGCGACACTCTGTGGTCAGTGAAAAAAAGCTATTAACTTGTGCCAAATGATATTTTTGCAACAATTAACAAATATTAACAAAGGGTTAGGTAATGACTAGTTTTCTATTTATTATGGCACCTTATTATAAAGTGTTGCCACGTTTTCTTGTCCTATAGTCGATATGGATCCAAATGACAGACTCTGATTCAAAACATAGCACCAGCTTTCAGACAATACAACAATGGCTCAATGTGTGTGAATCTGTGTGTGTGCGTGTGCGTGTGCGTGTGCGCGTGTGTGTGTGTGTGTGTGTGGATGGACAAGAGGACTGGGAGGAATGAAACTGATTCTGGATGGGTAGACATTGTGCAATAAAATGCATATACAGTGTGTCGTACGGCACTGAGTCCATAATATGTAGGGGTTGCAGTCAAAACTAGTAAAAGAAAAAAAGAGTAGTTGAGATTGATAGGAAGGGCATAGGAAGTAAGAAGTAAAGGGGAAGGCAAGTTCGGCCAATTTGCATATGAAATATTAAAACTGATTCAAAAATTCAATGATGAAATTTGCTAACTTGCATTATGTTCTCAGTATTCTAACATGCTTCAGATACAAGTGTCCACCAAATGGCAGATGTGGTCAGCCCTTTACTAAAAGGCATAGAGTCAAATGGAAGCAGCTCATTGTTGGTGTTGTATGGTGAATATTCAGCATGGTTATAGGGTCAAATACATGACACCAAGACTCCCACACAAGACAAAGCACAGTAGGGCTTATGGGCTGTCAAAACAAAGGCAGGCCAATCAAAACACACACATACGCCCATATATATACACACACATGCACAACGCATCTGGCTTCCCACAGACATGTCTTTTTTGGCGTAACCGTAGAAAGCCAGCATGCAGTGGGATTTTGGGGAGGATCAAACACACAATGACAAAGGAAGAGAAACAGACAGGATCATCTTCAGCAAACACCCCTCCCCCCTGGCACTCCTTATCAACACACTCCGTAGTCCGTACACAGATAAAGGATCGTCAAGGACTGGCATATCGTTACACAGCCAAATCCCCAGTCCTGAGAGAGGGGCAGAGGCAGACCGGAGAGACCTGATGGGGAACGACAGTGGCTTCAAGAGACTGCACTCTTCAAATATACAGGGAGAAAGACAAATAAAGACAGTCGGGGCCCAGCGAGAAAAAGAGAAATTTGACAATCCCATTTCAAAGGGACTATTCTAAGAACTAATCTGTATGCTTTCACAAGTTTCAATCTAACCTTTTATGGATATTTGATTGTCAAGCATACATTAAACTTGACGTCTTTATATCAGGTCACCTCTAAGTGTCTGAGCACTTAGAGATGTGCCACGTAGACCGACGAGTGCGTACTGGAGGAGAGGCGTCGGCCAAAGAACAGAAAGAAAAAAAAAAGAAACATAGGTGTTTGCATTCATGTGGTATCGGAGACGCCCGCTACTTGACATTCCGCTCAGGGCGGTGAGACGCGGCAGCACACGGGCCTTAGTAGGGCCTGCAGATGGGGGGCAGCTGACGAGTGCATGGCGAAGCGTTCGGCCGGGGCTCACTGTAATCACGCCGCGGCTTTCCATTGGTCCGGTTTGTTTTATGTCAATTTCGCCTTGTACAGTCCGCCAGCAGGACTCCTGACCGGCAGCCTTTCATACGGGGCCAGACATGAGGTAAAGGCGGGAAGGGCCGTGCCCTAACAATGACAACTCTTCCCAATAATAGGAGGACTGCTGCTGCTGGGTAACTATTTATACAGCCTGCTGCAACAACCCTCCACAGCGCAGATGAGCTGAGGTGGAAAAATATCGCAAATGTAAATTGTGTCTGAGAAGAGCGAAAGTCAATGGGGATATTTTCCTGGCGTGTTTCAAATACAGTATGTGTGAGGGACGAGGATGATGTTAGTTTTGGTCGTTTGTCTGTGTGTGTGTGTGTGTGTGTGTGTGTGTGTGTGTGTGTGTGTGTGTGTGTGTGTGTGTGTGTGTGTGTGTGTGTGTGTGTGTGTATGTGTGTATGTGTGTCGGTGTGTGTGTCGGTGTGTGTGTGTGTGTGTGTGTGTGTGTGCATGCATGCGTGTGTCTGTGTGAGTCTTTACGTATTTTATACTATAACTATAATATAAAGTTTTGAATCACTTAAGAAATAATCTGATGTAATACAGAGTAAATATATACAGTATTCCTCTGCATGTCACACATGTGTGTTTTATGCAAAGATGCATATCTACTGAATTACAATGCTGTCTTAAGACTACTAATTACTATTCCACTGCCCTATTATCATAAATGTGCTGGAAACCAACTTCACGACTCATAGTCCCTGTTTAGCCCAAGAAAAAAAGTACAATCATACAGATCCTTTGGGATAGTGCGTGAGGGAATAAAAACAAAGACCCTTTTCGGAAATTATGAAAACGCAACCCCACTGCAATTACCATCAGAGCAGGGAAAGTAAACCCTATCCCATGCCCAGTGAGCAGCCTGCTGGCAGGCTGAAGCCCAGTGAGTGAGCCAGGACAAATATGACCATGGGCGACTCGTGTACAATGGCTCAGACTGCTTCAATTCAATATTTAAAGGACTCTTAATAGATTAATGACATCTTACGTCGTTCTCAGGAATGAAATGATCATGAGGAGAAGAAAGAGAAGCTTGAGAAAGTTTTTTGTCAAAACCCATTTTTATTCTGTACTTTGTTCTAATGTCCTTGTTGACAAATTTACTTCAGCTTGAAGCATTTACAAACCTCACTCCTCGCTCCTCATCGTCATCCGCTTATCCGGGGTCGGGTCGCGGGGGGAGCAGCTCAAGCAGGGGGCCCCAGACTTCCCTTTCCCGGGCCACATTGACCAGCTCTGACGGGGGGATCCCGAGGTGTTCCCAGGCCAGTTTTGAGATATAATCTCTCCACCTAGTCCTGGGTCTTCCCCGAGGTCTCCTCCCCACTGGACGTGCCTGAAACACCTCCCAAGGGAGGCGCCCAGTGGGCATCCTTGCCAGATGCCCGAACCACCTCAGCTGACTCCTTTCTAAGTAAAGGAGCAGCGGCTCTAATCCGAGTTCCTCACGGATGGCTGAGCTTCATCCGTTTTTCGCTGAGCTTACCCTATCCCTAAGGGAGACGCCAGCCACCCTTCTGAGAAAACTCATCTCGGCCGCTTGTACCCGCGATCTCGTCCTTTCGGTCATCACCCAACCCTCATGACCATAGGTGAGGATAGGAACGAAGATCGACCGGTAGATCGAGAGCTTTGCCTTGCGGCTAAGCTCTCTTTTCGTAACAACTGTGCGGTAAAGCGAACGCAATACCGCCCCCGCTGCTCCGATTCTCCGGCCAATCTCACGCTCCACCCCGAGGTGTGTGTGTGTGTGTGTGTGTGTGTGTGTGTGTGTGTGTGTGTGTGTGTGTGTGTGTGTGTGTGTGTGTGTGTGTGTGTGTGTGTGTGTGTGTGGTGTGTGTTCCATGATCTGATAAAGCGGGAGGGCCACGCCTGCTGGAGAACTGCTCGTTTGACTCTGTAATGCTTTCGCTCCAATTCTCCAGCGGACAGAAGAAAAAAAGACAAGAGGGGCCAGTGTGTGTGTGTGTGTGTGTGTGTGTATGATGTGTGACTGTGTGTGTGTGGTTATGTGTGTGTGTGGTTATGTGTGTGTGTGTGTGTGTGTGTGTGTGTGTGTGTGTGTGTGTGTGTGTGTGTGTGTGTGTGTGTGTGTGTGTGTGTGTGTGCTGCCGCTGCCCTCTGAGCAGAAGCGGAGCATGGCACGGCCTCTGTACCTTTTTTCCTCCCTGTCAAGCCTAACTGATTCTGCTCCGCAATGCTGTAGCTGCATCAGCCAAAACCACGCTGAAAATGAAGGCTGGAAAAGGAAGAGAGGGGGGGAACCAAACAGAGCTATGCCCAATACTTTAACAGTCACATACTTGCCTCCTCGCCAGCAACCATGACCCCCAGGAAATCAGAGACAAAAAAGGGTGTTTTTTTTTTTTGTTTGTCGGTTTTTGTTTCGGGAAATCGAAGGCATATGAACTTTCATTTGAGAGCAAGAAAACAAATGAAGGTGGTTTGGTTTTCCAGTGGCAGCAAACTACAAGTTTATGGCTGGCCGTCTCTAGATCACTTCCAGCGCACCACCTTGCTGTCGCTATACACGGACACACTTGAGAAGAGGGTCTACTGTAACTGCATCTACAACCAACCTCCACATCAACAGCCCTTAAATATGTATTCAGCTCTTTTACTTTCAAAATACAACTTTAAGTGCTCAGCCTGAAATTGCTGAAGTCCCTTGGCCACTTATGCAGCCTCATGGATCTTCTCCATCACACGGTTACACCTAACATATAATAGCCGTGCGTAAAATGTGTGAGTCGGTGCAAACAATAAACAACTTCACGACTCATAGTCCCTGTTTAGCTGCTCCCCCCCCCCCCCGAAGGGCTCATTCGGCTGTGTGTCTCGCGCCTCTGAAACTCTGAAACTTTGCGAGCAGAGCGACCCAACAGCGCCGCCACAGCCACGTTACGGCGGCTAAAAATGCCACGGCCGTGCACGGACCACCCACGGACTGGGAACCAACGGTGCATCACGGTCGGCTCTACACACTGCTTTACCTTGGAAGGCGGAGGCGTGGCCGGTGAGGAGGTACTTGAGCTCGAAGCTGTAGGAGCGGATGTTCTGCAGCGTGTCCCGTTTCACCGCCAACTGGTAGCTCTCCTCCATCTTGCGTGTGCAGCAGGTCGGCCCCTGGTGCTTACACACCAACAGGTCCACATCTGGGAGGCGTCCGCCGAGGAGAACACACAAGACGAGAAGGACATGATTTAGGGTCAGCGGACAGGAAACGTCACATTCACACGCGGAGAACGAGAGTGGTGGTACAATGTTTTCTAGTTGAATTACGATATTTAGATCGAGATTTGATTTGTAGTTTCTAAAGATTTATAGAACCAACCTAATGGTGCCTTTACTTTTTCAGTAGAGAGACGATTTGTATTGTTGTATGGTGTCATTAAGTTAGCTTAAAATGCTGATATATTTCATTGAATACTGCCTCTCATGGATATTTGGGCTTTAAAGGAAAATAATGACAACCAAAACGTTAAGATGAAGAGTACAAAGAACAAAGACGTGACGTTTTTCCTGAAAGATGAACCTCACATGGCATAACATTTGACAGGTTGAGGAGAAACAGCACTGCAGTCAAGGGGAGCGGGCATTTGGGGGGGAGGGGGGGGGGGGTCCGCACTGCCTGCACACTGCGTAACGACTTGCCCGCTGCAGTGTCTCTGTAGCCGTCAGGCATGAGAAGAGCCCTGAGCACGCACATAGATAGACATGGCCATAAATCCAAAGGCAGACGCGTGAGAGACACAGCAGGAGATCCAGAGAGTAGACCCAAAGAAAATGTATCTCTATTTCGCTGCCGGGAATAGATTCTGTGCTATAAATTGGAACATGTGTTTCGGACTCAAGTGCTGCCACACGTGTTGACAATGTGTCTGTTTAAGAAAAGGAGCCGTAAATACACACATGCGTGTGGCGCACACGCCTAAAAACACATGCAAAAACTTGCTCGGACAATGCAGCCATGTGCATATTGAGGTCTGCCGCACACACACACACACACACACCAGACACACACACACACGCGCAGGATTCAAAAACACGCGTGCACACAGACTCCAGCACTGGACAGTCACCGGTTATTCATTACAAGCATTATCAAGGCAGAGAGCCAATTCGAACTGGAACGCTCTGGCCACTCACGCCTGCGCCATGACATCACAGCTCTACCAACCAACAGAGTCCACCCTGTCTTCTTGACACCACCAGCCTACTGACGCTGATCGCTGCACACACAAACTATCACCATGACATCACCCGGCCTGGGTACAATTAGCATGGGTTATTAAATTAAATCTCCCTCACAAGCATGCTCACACACATGCACCCCCCCCCCCCCCCCCCCCCCCCCAACCTCACAGTTGCTGCACGATGTGTGTTTGTGTGTGTGTGTGTGTGTGTGTGTGTGTGTGTGTGTGTGTGTGTGTATGTGTATGTGTGTGTGTGTGTGTGTGTGTGTGTGTGTGTAACACTGAACTGGAAAAAGGTCTGGGTGGGGTGGGGGGTTGTTATAAAGTAGAGATGGTATATGATCAGTCATTTCAATGGGGGGCTGGGGTTGGTGGAGGACTGCTGGAGCCAGGTGGTGTAACCAGAGCACCCCCACAGAGCACCCACACACAGAAACCCCCAGCATGGCCTTGGGACTGTCCGCTAGCCCACTGCCTGCTGCCCCCCACCCCACAAATCTATCACTGAAACACAATAGGCTTGCATTCTCAATCAGATTTTTATCCCCTCTGCCCCTCTCTCTCTCTCTCTCTCTCTCTCTCTCTCTCTCTCTCTCTCTCTCTCTCTCTCTCTCTCTCTCTCTCTCTCTCTCTCTCTCTCTCTCTCTCTCTCTCTCTCTCTCTCTCTCTCTCTCTCTCTCTCTCTCTCTCTCTCTCTCCCTCTCCCTCTCTCTCGTTTTGTGGCCCGTCCAAAGAAGACATGAGGCCCAGTCCTCATGACATGATTACTTCTAGCTATGACAATGCATGTACACGTGCATTCAACAATTTGACTAGACAGACACGCATTGCCCTGGAGATCTGCTCTATAATGTATTCTACATATTTAAATAAATGATATACTTTTTATGGATTTCCCAGTAGGAGTCTCCTAACCATGGCAGTGTTAATGCCATGACATGACAGAACCTAAACAAGGACAAAGCAATTATGTAAGCATCCTAGCTTGCTTTTTTATTCCTACATGACTCAGGATTGAATGTGACCCGGGACAAGAAATCTTACTCTCCCCCGATTTCCCCGACCCCATGGATCAGGGAGGGGGTAGGGGGGAGGCTGGTTGGGACTTTTTCTACCCCCCTCCACTCCTTTGTATGTCATCCTTGATATGAAACTAATATCCAGGGGTCTCAGAGTGGAATCTAGCTGGCCTCCTGGTCCCTGGTGAGTAACAGCGTGGTGTAAATGATACCCGAGGAGGCCTCAAGTCCAAAGCCACCAGGGCAGTCAGTCAGTCAGTCAGTCAGTCAGTCAGTCAGTCAGTCAGTCAGTCAGTCAGTCAGTCAGTCAGTCAGTCAGTCAGTCAGTCAGTCAGTCAGTCAGTCAGTCTGTCTGTCTGTCTGTCTGTCTGTCTGTCTGTCTGTCTGTCTGTCTGTCTGTCTGTCTGTCTGTCTGTCTGTCTGTCTGTCTGTCTGCCTGTCTGTCTGTGCTCCACAACCACTGATCCGGATGTTTTTGGAGATGTGCTTTATTTTCCGTGCTGCACTTATTTCCTTGCCTTCATTAATACAAATAAAGTAAAAATGAAATATAGCTACAATGTGTGATGGTATATTTGTGTGTGATGGTTATTTTTCAATAGTAAATACACTTTAATAAAGTGGCCAGATCTGACGACCCATATCGGGTATTAACATTGTATTTGTATGTAATTTTCTAAATTTGACGGATGAGATAAAAATAGGATAAGGGTATAAATGTATTAACAGACACTAGCACCAACATAGTTTGGTTACGGTTAATTTGCCATTTCTATGAATAACAAGTATTATTGCTGATACGTGCCGAGAGTGGCTCCTTCAACATCAACGTTGAGTAAATATAACTGCGATTCGCATGTCATAACAATAACACCCATGGATTTCCCAGACTTCTTTAATCCTCTGACTGCCGACAGGCCTTCGCTGTCCTGGGAGACGTTTGTGTTGTTTTTGCCTCCTGACGCTGCAGTTGAATTCACAAATCCTCACTTGTCAGTCACCCAAACTTTCCCCCGTCACGACTTGTTCATCGAGGTGTATTTACCTCAATGAACAAGTAATAATCGTCAGATCTAGTTCATCTCTCAGAAACATGCAACCCACCACCAGCTGTTGTTAAAAGCGCCTGTTGATAACGGACACATGGGGGTTATACTGCTGGAGAATTGATGTGACCCAGACTAAACACACACACACACACACCACACACGCATATTATCCATTGTCTCACTCTATCCCTGTCACTTAAATACTGTCATTCACATAGACAGTCACACATGCAAACACACACACACACACACACACACACACACACACACACACACACACACACACACACACACACACACACACACACACACACACACACACAAGAATGTGTGCCCACAAAGCACGCAAACACATACACACTCCTCGATTTATAGCGGTGTTTATACAAAGTTCACACAGACTTTAATGTGGAGCGGGCCTCCTAGTTTCGAGTTCTGATGAGTGTGAGTGCGGGCCGGGGGGGCTCCTGGTGCGGCCGCCTGGGTGTTTCTCCCACAGAACAGGAGTAACATTGTCAGAGCGGCGGCTGGTTCACGCCGTCGGGCCGGTTCCCTGGCAGAAACCCCCCCCTCCCCCGCTCACCGCACTCACTGCCTTCAGGAAGCCTCGAGCGGGAGGTTTTCTTTGAAGTCGGTCCATCCGCGCTACCTCGCGGGGTATTTACTCTGTATTGATTCGCCGGGGCTGGGGATTGGAGCGCACTGAAGGAAAACACGGTTCAAAGGGTCCCTACTGTACGGCCGGGCCGCTCCGGACCCACCCCCGTGTTAGGGGGCCTGCGGTGACTGGCAGGGTGTCCGCAGGCCTCAGAGCAGGGTTTTGAAAGTTTGAAAGAAATGAGCTTGAAGGCTGTGAAGATAGAGATCTGGCCGAGATAGTGGGAAGAGATCACAGTGGCAGTCTACGCTCTTACTTGTCCCTTCAAGCTTCAGCAAACACAGAAATAACTTATTTCACAACCACAAAAAATGATTGATAGTCATCGTACAAATTAATTAAATACAGTGATTTTAGGAGGCACACAAACAGAAAGGAAATACTTTGACAGACATGAATATCAGTGCTTTGAGTTCGACCAGCTTCAGAGACAAACAACTCGAGTGACTGGGTGGAATAAGTCAAATATGCCAAAGTCAGGATCTACTATAACCCCATCACGGATTTGCTACATACGACAGAGGGTGTTGGGGCCATTCTGTCAAATTAAAGGCACTACTTGTGTTTCACTGGTTATGTGCAACTATAACAAATGCAAGGCAACTGAGGATATTTAATTAAATGTGGCATGATGGGGAGTTTTTTTCATTCCTTGCTAGATTAGCTGCCATGATACACACAGCTTGATACACACAGCGGAGTGGGAAAAGCAATTTGCGGAAACAGTTACTGGACTTGGGTTAACGTTATTGTAAATTGAGACTGGTGGACTGCCGCATTGCCAGAAAATAAACGCAGGGCATTGCCGATGGGAACTACCCTATTTTTAATAACCTGCTCAGGGCACTATGCAGGTAGTTATAACTCAACCGGAATGCAAGGACCGGGGTGCTGAAAGCATGTCCCTGAACTCATCTCCAAGACCCCCTCTGTGTCTGTCCCGCATTTAGCCACACAATGTTCCCAAGAAGAAGGGTACACAACGCACATTTCAAAAGGACAAGTTGCATAGTTGGTTTTGAGGAGTTCTCTTTGAAATAGAATGATACAATAAGTACCAATCAAGGAGACGGTATTTGTTGAGTGACAAGTGATTAGGTTGATGAGAGGGAGGTTGAGTTAAAAAAGCATGCTACTAAAATAACTGCAGCCAATCAAAGAACAGATAACACTTTGAAGGTCTGCCAGAAGAGGCTGGGCACTATTACTGGTTAAGGATGTGGTGACATGTGATAACACGTTTCCTTACCCTCAACACATGATCCTTGCATTTTTATTGCAACAGGCCAACGCCCATTTCTGCGTGTTATAATCCCACTCTATAAGGGAGAAGTTGTTAATGACTAGCTGTTCTTGATAACTTTACGCATCAAAGAATGCCAGTAACCGTCACAGCATAGCAACATTATCTGCCGCCAGAGTTTGTGCTCGAGTGTTTTTGTGCCTTGAAAAAAAGCAGCGTCTTGCATCACCAGATCGTTCTCATATGGGTGGTCCTCCATAACCAGGGAGCTAGCACCAGGCTTCATGAGACACCCAAGGGTTGGCCCCAGCAGACTCCCCTCTTAATTGATCTCCAAAGGGCAACATCAACAATCTTTGCTAATCTCTTAAATGGAGTGTTTGGCAGTGACCCACAGCATTGCAGCAATCGCAACTCTCTCCCTCTCTCTTTGTCTAGAAAAACTTAATCACAGGATAAGCAGTTCCATGTCATTGATTACCTAATCTCTGAGAATGACTTTATCCCCCAAAGTGCATTAAACTAACTGTTTATCAGATGGGGCCAAAATAGCAGTCACTGGCCATCTGGAAAGGAAGTATTTCACTCTGAAATAATTTAACTCCAGCTAATATTCAGAGAAATATAGCTTCACGTTTGAAAAATGGTGGGAAATGTGTAGGGTTTTCGTGCATTGAACTTTAGCTGACAGCATAGTCATCAGTTACCCATTTTGTCAAATTGACGAGATTTTCAAAGTGTGTCAACAAAACGCCCGGCCAACCAAGGTGCTTGGCAAGAAATCACACCAGGTCTGCATGAAACAGACCACTGTTTTCAGAGATCAACACAAAGTTCAGAGCTCCACTACTGAGAACTAAAACAGAGTGGCTTAATTGTGTACACACACACATACTGTGATTGACACCAGCCAAAACTTCCTCTATATCACCATCAACCTCTTTGAAGAGAGACTGATCCTGACCCAAAATGACCATTCCAGGACAAGCCCATGTTCAAAGCAACACAGTGCATACTTAATCTGAGAACCAACATTGATGTCCATTAATATCATAAGTAACAATAAATCAATTACAAATCAACAAACCACAATTAAATCAGAAATCATCTATACAAAATATGATTTGTATAGTCCTACAATCATTTGTATATATGTTTGGTAAAACTCACTGAATCTAAAAATAATCATGCAGTGCACCTTGAACACACTGTCAAAGTCGGAGGTACTCAGGTGTCATTACACTGCAACACACTCAACCCATCGTTTGCAGAAAGGTATCTTCTGCTGCCCATCGACGTTGTGTATAATCAAGTTCTTCTTTTTATCCTAGGATAGATTGTCTCCAGATAATTAACAGCTACAAGGTGGGACATCTGTTCTATTGCGGAGCGACCTAGCCAGCTCTGTGAACTAGATCACTGCAAACTGTACAACCTTGCAACACTCAATTGTCCCCAGCCATTATCGACACAAAACCTTGGCCCTTTTTGGTCTCTCGTAGGGCCTGCCTTCAACTGCCACTTGCAATTTGAATTGACATGCCTCATTGCAATGTCCTCTTCCCCCTCCCCTCTCAAACAAACATATCGAGTGGTGCGGCTGCACCTCTAATATATGTTTACCACTTGGCTATCTGTTGCGCTTCTCTCTGTCGGGGCATGTAGCGTCAGACATGGGGATACTTAAGACGGGACCAATATGTATGTGGCAGCAATGCAAGGATGACTGTAGTAACTATCCACACTGAAAGATATATACACCCCACCCCCTGAATTCTGACTTCATGAGAATGCAGTTTAACCTAAGTGGCATGCAAAAGAAGGTATTTTTTATTTATGACTTTAGGAATTGACATGGGAAAAGCCAGTGTGCATATATAAATGCATAATTATAACGTGTCACATATTTATGACAGTCTTGATGTGTGTGTGTGTGTGTGTATGTGTGGTCTTGGAATTTATAGCTATTGTATGCATGGTTGGCTCATTTGGTTGTGGGAGATAACATCAAAGATTGCAGCACAACATAATCAGTCCAAAGGAAATACGGGCCCGACAGTTGTTCCAGAATCAGGTTCCAGCTCAAGCAGCATGGCAGAACCAAATCCTGAACCCAGAATTGTACTGGCTTCCAAAATAGATATAGGAGCAATTGTGTCCAAAATGAATCACTTTCTCTTATGATGTTGGGGCACATAACCACAAAACCATAATTTCCATGGAGGAGGACAATAGGGAATCATGTGGGTAGCTGACCCATGCTGAATTGCTGTCATTTATTTTTATAACATCTATTCAAACTAAAGATGTGAGCTCCACGCCACACAAGATTTGGCATAAAGTGCACAACCATACACCTCAAATATAGTCTGAATCAGACCCTACAGGGTTGATTGAAATGAGAAATGCTTCCAAGCCACCATAGCTTTAAATGATGTAGCCTATTGTCTCCCGTTGTCTCAGATTTGAAACAATAAGTCACACACATATTCTCAAAATATGACTTTATCTAGCTTTTAATTATTACAGCCTATAATATTTGTTGGCCACATAACATCTTTGATAAAGTGAACTATCAAAATGCAAATTGTTGATCCAGGCATGACCAGGTTGATAAAAGTTTTTATCTTGAAAAAATAAATAATGATATTGGATATTTATGTTAGTAGCTATTTCCTTTGGAGATGATTCCTATAAAGATTCCTATATCGCTAAGTTAATCAAGATGTATATTTTGTATAGCAAAACTACAGGAAACCAAAGTGGGTCTCCAAAATAATGGTCTAGAATGGATGATGAAAGACTTTGCATTGACCTGGCATTGAGTTATTGGATATATTTGTTGTATATTGATTAGGCTGCAATGCAGTGTAAAAAGCCATCACTGTAAAATCACTAATAGGCCTTGACAGTTAGATCGTTGGGTTCATTCTGGGTCCTTTCGACTAAATCAAATACAAAGCGCTTGACAAAAAAATGCATCTGATGCTTTTATTAACTTATTTTGTGACCCTGTATGTGGTTCGAGCATAGAGCATGAGGTTAAAGCATTGAAAGAAATAACATTATTCAGCATTACCCACTATTGTGCACGTGATACACGCGTTATGCTCACCTGTGCCAGGTGACTCTGGTACCCGGCTCAGAGGACCAATTTGGCCCAGTTGAAACGCAGTCCTTACTTCATGGCAGCTGTATGCCAACACGTCGACCACATTCACCGCAAATAAAGTTGCTGAAAAAATCCATAAGTATCCGCAGAAGTTTACGCGTGGGCATGTTCCTCGGGACATTGCCGCATCTCACTCCAGGTGTCCTTGCGATAACTTGCTGTGGCTGGACTGGAAATTGCGCGGCGGACGGTTGTGGAGTCAGGGGCAGTGAAGTAGCTACGATGAAGCAACGGTAAGAGAAACATCTGACAAACGGTTCTCGTCCTTTTACATTATTGTTTGAGATGAGAGTCAGCAGCAGCAGCAGCCCCCGCAGTTTGAAGGTGTTCTCCTAACGAGAGGAAGAGCAGTGTGGGTTCAACCGTCCCACGCTCAGGGCTTGCAGTGGCGGCTGAGGGAGAGCATGCTGTTTCCAAACCATTGCCCACGCCCCCTCCCTCTGTGTAGGTTTAAGATGATTGACACCGCTGATGTACATTGATGGTGGAAAAAGGCGGGAGTCTGATTGTGCAATTAGCTATGCTAATTTTGTTATTCTGCCACACATTAACTATCATGAACTAATTTTGATTTTACTCATTTAACATTAAATATCGATGAACAGACTTAAAGTTGATAATTTGCATCCTGGATATCCCTTCATTCAATTAGATTTCAAATATAATTTCCTGCCGATAAGTTACAATTGCATGATAATAGTATTCATAACTCTTTCAGACTCCACATGTTTGGGTTCACAGTGCGTTTTTGCATGGATCCTGTCTGCGAGGCGACGGAGAGGTTCAGCTCGTTTAATACACATTGCTGCCATCTTGTGGCAAGTACAACGATATAGAAGCTGGTTTTGTACGTTTGGCTGGTTCTGCCGTTTTTAAGCAAGTAAGTTACGCAGTTAAACTGCACTTAAAATATGAGTTGTAATGTTGTTGTTCTATAAGGTTAAATGCAGCAGGAAAACAGCCAGGAGGTCTGGAACGCAGAGCGTATAACAAGACGTTATGAATTGAAATCATCAATCCAGGGATTGATCGATTGACTGAGAAATGTATTTAAATTTCTCATAACAATGCAATGGTTTTTCTGACCTGGGTATAATTGGGTGCACTTACAGGTCCATAACACAGGTAGGCGCTGCTGTACACTGAACGATGAAAACTAGTTATTGGTTAAGGACGTGATGTTGTCTGCTGGGTTCTTTAAAGGTCCCAAATGGCATGAAAATCTCAATTTATGAGGTTTTCCAACATTATTATGAGTTCCCCTAGCCTGCCTATCGTCCCCCAGTGGCTAAAACTTGCGTTCGATGTGAAACGAGCACTAGGTATCCTGCTCGCCTTTAAAAAATTAAAGCTCAGGCGTGCTGGTATGGAATGTGGCCCCATATGTCGTCGTAAGGGGCTAAGTTACCTCCCCATTCTCTGCCTTGCCTGCCCAGGGAATTTGGCCCGCCAATGAGACAATGAGCTACGACTGTGCGAGCGCCAAATGTGTGTGTGTGTGTGTGTGTGTGTGTGTGTGTGTGTGTGTGTGTGTGTGTGTGTGTGTGTGTGTGTGTGTGTGTGTGTGTGTGTGTGTGTGTGTGTGTGTGATTACACACACTGTAACGCAAGTGTTGTACACTTCTTTGTTATTTGGATAACCGTTCTGCTGTTGGTGTTATGGCGTATAACACGTCGGCTCTATGATGTCTCTGGTATTTTCACAATGAGACTGTAGTTGAGGTTATCTCAGCCATTGTTGAGAAGGAATTGGGGGAAAGGAACTTGGGCTTTGACTTCCTGAACTGCGACATGGAGGAGAAAGGGATTGTTGCCCACGATGGTCTGCGAAAACCCGACACAGTTGTTTGAGATTCATAATATCGTCTGGAGGCGCACACAGCTTTTGGCCGTGATAATATATATATGATATAGATATCTATGTATAATATGATATTATTTAGATAATAATAATATTTAGAGCTCTAGGACTCCCACCGGAGCACACGGAGTGTTCTAGAATATTTACAGAACACGGCCAAAAGCTGTGTGCGCCTCGCCATTGCGATACATCCACTGTAAACAGAGCGCATGGTACCGTGCTGCTCAGGTATGGAGCCAGTTTCCTGCCAAAATTCAAACCTGAAAAAAAAAGTTGCAAAGGCTTTTAAGTCTGGGTTTGAAAACTCAACACCTTGTAAAAAAGGTTTTGCAACGCTGAAAAAAGAGATTATAACCTGAAAAAAATTCTAACAAAAATTCTAACATCTGTAAACATGATTTTGTGTTCTAATTTATCTTCTTTATCATTTTCACCAACACATTTTCAAAGTATTTTTTTTTTTCACAAACATGTTTTCAAAGTTCAAACAATATCACCAGCGCATTTGCAGAGATTCAAATCTGGCACTGTTCTAACAGTGTATTTGCCCGACAGAACACTGCCAATATTCACGTGACTCAAAGCTTGCGCCTGTGTGGTCAAATCTCTGAAAAGTCAGTGCTGAAAAGTCAGTTCTGAAAAAATACATAGCAATGGTGTAAACGTACACCTTTACAAGTTTTTTAAAATAAATATTCAACCTTTCAAAACTTATTTCTCAATGTATGAACACCTGTTTGCAGAATCCCATTTACAAGGTTTCAAAACCGGGAAACAATGAAATACACTGTTAGAACAGTGCCAGAGTTGAAACTCTGCAAATGCGCTGGTGATATTGTTTGAACTTTGAAAACATGTTTGTGAAAAAAAAAATACTTTGAAAATGTGTTGGCGAAAATGATGAAGAAGATAAAATAGAACACAAAATCATGTTTACAGATGTTTGAATTTTTGTTTGAAATTTTTTCAGGTTATAATCTCTTTTTTCAGTGTTGCAAAACCTTTTTTACAAGGTGTTGAGTTTTCAAACCCAGACTTACAAGCCTTTGAAACTTTTTTTTCAGGTTTGAATTATGGCAGGAAACTGGCTCCATACTCAGGGCCACACCCCCAGCCTCCTCTTTGACCCGCCTCACTCCTCCTCATTTGCATTAAAACTACAGACACCGAAACAGCGCATTTGGGGAAAGCTCAATGTGCGACTGGCTCATAGTGGCTGTAACTCTGCTACACGGCTGAATTTTGGGAATGTTTTCAAATACTGTGTTAGGGGCCCACTAATGTCTATATTAAAGCATCCATAAAGTAGCATGCCATGGGACCTTTAAAGCATGAATGCAACCCTGGAAATTGCTCAGACAGAGATATTTACGTCACAGAATACGTTTATTGTGTTCCTAAACACAGGTGTGTTCATAGATTTAAAAAATGACTTTGTTTAGATGCACTCATGAATCTGGGTCTGCTGTGGAATCCTTTCTGAACAAACCACTATTAAACTATATCAAATTACACACTACATGCATGAAGGGAACCAAAAGTCCCCCACACATATGGATGCTGCCACTCACGGTGAAGAAACATATAGGAAAACACATTTCCATTTCGAAAAAAACAATCACATTCCTAAAAATTACAATGAGGCAATATATCAACAGCCATGGGCAAACACTACACCGACAAGACAGCAGAAGGCAATCTTTTGTTTCTAGGATCGTTTTTGTGATCTTTGCAATTTTGAAAACAATAGCTAACCATTTTTTGACATTGAGGACGTCCAATCGATTTAATGAGTTAATCGATTGGAAATATGATTATTATGTATAGGCCGTTTGTGCATTTATATGGCTAGAGGCGAGCTGCTTCTTGCATATTTGATGTACATATCTGATGTACTTCTTTTTCACGCCATGCAATCTACACAAACAATATGACATATGATTTATGAAGAATTACAGATTATAAACACCCGTCTTTAATAACTGAAGATGTTCTACTGCCTTGTTGTTCCTAACAGAACACAAATAATCAATTTTTAGTTTAAAGTCATTCACAACATGAACACCATTACCCTTTCCCAAAGACCACTTCCATGTATGATTATATTGTTAAATCAGCTTTAAGCCCGGTTCGATGTCAGGCATGGCAAAATAACAACTGATATCGGATTCCTTTGATGCCATGTTGAAAGTGTGTGAAATATAGTAAGAAAATAATGTACATCAATAAACATTTAAAACACATTTTATATTTGAAATTAAATCTTTGTTCAACCTGCTTAACCCATGAAAGCACAGTAAAATGTAGCATTTGGAGTATATTGGAGCATTTACATCTAAATACCAAATGTTGTATAACAGCTGGTCCTCCAACAACTTCAGGACTGTGAGGAGACCCCAGACCCAAGACACAGTCCAGCTAAATACAGAGAGGGCTTAGAGATGAACCACCAAGAGGTACTAATCTCTAGTTCTCTAGGCTAATCGAGTAGTTACCTGCTGCTTCATACCGGCACACAAACCAAATGTGTGTTAGAGATGGATGCGCTGTGTCTGTGTGTATTTAAAGATGTGTGTGTGTGTGTGTGTGTGTGTGTGTGTGTGTGTGTGTGTGTGTGTGTGTGTGTGTGTGTGTGTGTGTGTGTGTGTGTGTGTGTGTGTGTGTGTGTGTGTGTGAGAGAGAGAGAGAGAGAGTACAGGACAGTAATCCTCTTTAGTTATTTAATGATTGATTAATTGATGACAGCCGTTACTCAGCTCCAGGTCTGTTTCCTGGTTTGATCCGTTGTGTGTCTGACAGCGTGGATACCCTTCAAAAGATCAAAACTCAGAAAAGTGTTTAGAAGTTTTCTTCTCCTTCAAACTAAAAGTGTTTCCTTCGCTTCTTTTTATACAGTTTTATTTTGATACTTTGAGAGTCCAAGGATTTCACCACAGATGATAAAATGTTCAGCAGTACTTTATACCCTTGAAGTAATACTCATACGGTATCTACTGGTTTATAGCTTTATTCGCTTTTTTATTGACTTATTTGAACCGTTTCTTATTTAACAGTGATCTAATCTCATCACTTCATCAGTTATGGTTCTTTGCCGTGAGGAGACCTTTGGTACATAAATGATGTAGACTTAGTTAGCTATTGTTTAAATTCTCCTTCCTCATTTGATCTGTCTTCACTGAGGAGCCCAGCAGATCAATCTTTACTCCCAGAAATTTTAGAACCGTGCTAATGTTCTCTTTCGCTTCTAAACACACGATTTATATTTAGATTTAGACTTACACATATAGTGTTTTTAACTTGAGGTTTAGTCTGTACTGCAGAATGGTCAGCTTGGTTGTGTTGTGGACTTTATGATGGAGTTTTATTGGGAACATTATTTAATGATTGATGGTTTATGACTGTTGGTTATAACTATTAGTACACTGATCGGTAAACTCTTTAAACCAAAACAATCTATTTGTCCTGTGGATGGATATCAAAAGGAAAATAAATAATAGTCCTTAAATTGAATGTGCGAGTTAAAAGATAGTGATAGAGTGTGAGGGATCTAGACATAGAGAGTGATAGAGTGTGTGTATGTCAGACAGGAGGAGGAAGGAAGTCTTCACTGCAGCAATTTCATGTTCGGTACTCAAACAGAATCCACAGAAACAATATGAAGTTGTGTTTTTGTCCAGGTCTCCAGTCTACTACGGATGAGGAGAGGGAGGAGGGGGGTCCTGCCTCCAAAACCACTCTGTCTGGGGAACATGGCCGCCAGAACAGAGCTGAGAAGAAAAGGATCTCTCACTGTCTGTGATTGGTGTCCATCTCAGAGCTCAGCAGTGATATATCATGACTCCATTATTAGTAAAGGAGCAAAAGCTTCATGCGTGTTGTGTTGAAGCCCAGAGCAGCAGGAAAGAGCAGACTCCCCTGGACATAGCTGTGTCTCCATGAACAGCGACCACTCTATTACTCATCCTCCTGACTTCTTAAAAGATGGATGCCCCTCCAGAGAGGAGAGGTAAGGATTTGTCAGAGCATATAAAACTACAGAATCTATCAGGCATCCATAAATCCAGGTTCTTGTTTTTCTAGAATATTCCAGCAGGAGGGAGCAGACTCCCCTGGACCTAGCTGTGTCTCCATGAAGAGCGACCACTCTATTCCTCAACCTCCTGACTTTAAAGATGGATTCCCCTCCAGAGAGGAGAGGTAGGAGTTTTAAACAGGCGATCAAGCAGACCAACTGCTTGTTACGGACCGATATTTACAAGTCAGGAAATATTTAGAATTAAAAAGATTCATTGTGTGTTCTCCACAGGCAACACCAGGAAATGTCAAAGGTTACCAGTGCTCATCCTGAACAGCAGCATCAAGCAGAGCTGAAGGTTTGTAAATGGCCAACAAGACATTTGACTTCAGCTCTACATAGAGACCTATTATTGACAGGGGCCCCTCAGAGGACACTAATAGTATTACCATAAGTAAGTAATAATATATATCAATCAATAAATGAGGGAGACAAGTGGATGAACAGAGAAGTCTGTTTACTGAGGAAGTTTGCAGCAGCAAGTCTTACACACAATTTTTTCTACTTAACAACGATACAGCCAGGAAAGATCTGTGAATACTGACACCTAGTGGTGAAAAGTAAAAGCAGGGTAAGACGGTCTTTGTATTTTCTGCGACCATTTACTGAGGTGCTAGAGCCAGCGGGGTGTTTGACAAACAACAACATATTGAAACATATTGACCACCTTCATTTCAATGAATTCCTCAAAACAGATTTTGAGGAAAGCCTTTTTGCCAGAAAAAAAACTGAAATGAGAGATGACACTCATACAACAATGGTGAATGACATCAGGCTAAGTATTGGGTAATTAGCAATAGGCTACACTAGAGCAGTCAATCAAACTACGGGTGGTCAAATGGGTTTTCCAGGCTTGCGGGTATAGGTTGGAGGGCCAATATAATCTTACATTGTAACTTAAAGACTGTTTAACATTCTTTAACCATCAGGTTAAAGAAGGTTAAACATTATACTGCAGATCAACAGAAGCATCAGGCATCTGCTGAAGGAAGCTTGAATGTCCATGTAACCCAGTTTAAATTCGGGTTATGGTTATTCATAAGAATAAACTGCATATATAATATAGTTTATTATTTTTCATAATGTTTTGTTGACGTTTGTTTGACGTTTGTTTGATGGTTGCAAACTTTGTAAATGTTATTTCTTCGATGTTTTGTAAATATTGTATCCTTTGCTTAATTGAACTGTGATATGGCCACCCAGCCAGGAGGGGGCACGATGAGGTGTTTGCGGGTGAATGGAGAAATGTGGAGAAGGCGGGAAAGTAGAGGAAAGGGAAGACGTGCAGGAGTTGGGAGAGAAAAAAAAGACGTGAGACGGAGTACAGTCTTGTTGAAGCCTGATGACATACCAGCAACAACCCTTAAGATTCAAGATTGTGTCTGGTAAATGAAAGTAAAGTTCAACACGACCTTTACTGAAAGCGCCTTCGGACCAGTGCACATTAACGACCCGGTCAGTTAATTAGCATAAGATGCTGAACAGTAGTGGCCTGCTAGCGCAGCCATCGACGCTATTACAGGGATTTTCCTTTGGACTGCCGCACCAGATAGCGGGTGTGACCACGAGGGTTGGCTCAACTTCCTCTGGCTCAAATCGAGCGACAAGCCAGTGAGGAGCGCCTTTGTCCTTTCCACGGTCTTTCGCGGACTTTCCCCATACTTTCGAAGTCTTTCCACGGACCTTCAAGGACGCCCGTTGCCGTTCACCTGGACGCGTGAGTACCGTGTTCTTTGGCTCGGAGGAGCTAAGAGGACTACTATTCATCAACAGGCCTGCAACGGGTTTTTTTGTGTACAGGATTGTTTTATTTTATTTTGTTTTATATATTATGCCGTCTTAGTTGAGTAATGTTATTACTTATAGCCTGTATTGTGATATGGTGTATGTGGTATCTGCAGTGGTGTAGTCTATTTTATTGTAGTGGGTATACTGTGATGTCTAGGATGATTATTTTCATGTCCTTGGTCAGCTCTGTGTCATCATCAGCTGCAGCAAGAACAGTGCTGTTAAAAAGATGGAGAACCGGTTTGATGTAGGACACACTGACATACTGTTCTCCAGGCAGCACGTCTGTGAATTCCAGCAGTGGGCTGAAGGTCTTGCTTACAGATTCCAAGACATCTGTATCTTGCCAAGTGGGCACCAGGTGTCTGGTTTTTGCTCTCAGTACAGGTGATAGGGAATTCTCTTGTTCAAGCACCCTCTGGATCATCATCTGACGTGACCCCCACCTTGTTGGTGTTTCTGTGATAAGTCGATGTAAGGGAAGATTGCTCTGCCTGGGATTTCTTCAACTCTTTTCTTCTGTTACAAGAGTGTGAAAAGGAACTCACAATCTTCTTGCACAAGGCAACTGCGCGGTCGGACAAATTTGTAAGAAATTATTAGTTCATTTAATCTTTCGTTTTCAATTAACATGGCATGTAATATGTAATGGGCCACTTCAAAATGACACAAAACTAACCATAGAAAGAATATATCAGCAGCACCAAATGAAAAATGAAATGTCATAATTTATATAAATCAAAAAAATAATATGCTGTGTCACACAAAAGGAAATAAAATATCAGCTCATTTAACAGTTATTTTTTTGTAGAAAGATTATCATGTCTGCCTTGTCAGGCATAATCCTCGAACGCTCCTGGCTGATGGTGTCCCCAGCAGTGGAAAATACCCTCTCGAAGGGTTGGAAGACGCTTGAACAGTAAGGTAGCCGCGAGACAGTTCCGCTAGCAGGGCTTTTGGCTTTAAACCTTGGGTCCATCGCTGTCACCTCTTAGAGGAACTGTTGGATTTTTTCCTCCTGGTAACGTCCAGATAGGTCAGTAAAAACCTTCCGTTTAATGTCGGATACAAACGAAGAGTCTCCTTCCTGAACCGTGAAGTGGGCCCTCAGTTTCATGAGCATCGGAAGGATCTGTCCACAGGTGGGGGTTTTCTCACTAGATACACACAGTGTAGAAGTGTACAGGACCTTCATGACCTTTATGAACTCCTCTGCTTTGGTAAAGTCCTCATCTGTGATCCTATCCAGTCGGTCCCTCTCCATGGGCTTTCTTATACGTGGATCCAACACTGCAGCTTGGAGAGCCAGATACTGCTCAAGGAACCTCTCAACCATCAGAAACAGGGAGTTCCACCTGGTTTTCACATCCAGTATCATGGTGTGCTGAAGAAGTTTGAGGTATGATAAGTCACACATAGTTTTTTTTTTTACCTCTCAACAGTTTATGCACCTTAAAAAATAATGTCTGCCACTGGTTATAAACATTAGACAACAGCCTCCACACTCATCAAAACCTCGCTGAACATACCCAGGCTTTCTTGGGAAAACCTGGCTCGACAGAGACGCAACTCGCAATTAGAGTTAAATGGTACCACGACGCTCACTTTAGATTAAATTAGTTGAACCAGGTTTTCCGCTTTAGGTTCAATGCGCGTTCACATAAAAGGGGCGTTTATCGCGTCATTTGACTCACCCTTATGCAAAATGAATCGAGCGAGAGCGGTGTATTTCACCCAAGGCGAGCAGTGTATTATTATGAACTCCTACAAGGAATACAGAGTTCAAATCACAGCAAAGGGGAACATGGTTGCCGATAATATGGCTAGGGTGGTGTGCAGGAAAAAAATAGCCGGCCGTGTTAATTCGTAAGTGAAAAGATTCTGCATATTGTCTAAAAAATATCATGTATCATCATGCCTTTTACCCCCATAGATGTGGTGCCAGCACGCTCCTACGAACATGGGGCCAAGTCAAAAATAAATATAAAAATATTATTCAAAGTGGTAAGTTGTACTCATCCATTTGAATAATTTAAGGTGAATCTAGCCTATGATTCGGTTTTCCGACTATGGAGGTGATTTTTCTTAACAATTCTCACAGCTATAATATTAATTTGTAGAATAAAAAATGCCTAGGCCTAATTGTGTCACTGACAGCGGTTATATAAGGGATAATGGACAACACGGCACTTGACTATCAAAGGTTAATGTACGTTGAACGTGGGGCCACCTTAAAATTTGAAACACAGACACACTGCGCAACAGTAGTGCACGGCTTCTTTGTGTAGCATTGGCTACATACGGTCCAACAAGGACGATCAAATAACAAATACCCTCTGATGAGAATCTATCTCTCATAAAGAATATCGTCAGGCAATGCCAAGGGATCGGTTCTGTCCCGAAAAACCCTCTGTCTCCGGAGAAACGCCTATACGATAAGTGCGCCGAGGTCCAGGGGAACACCAACAAATGGTGACGACATTGTCGGAGGAGGGGCTAGGAAGCTGCGCACGCCGATATAAGTAACCGATCTCCGGGTAGACTAAGCTGAAAACCTGCTCCCGACCAGGTTTGGTTGCGAGCATAAGTCACCATGGTGATACAGCTACGCTAAAAGAGATCGACTTTCGTGGTCGAGCAAACCCAGGCTTTGCGCTCAACATACCTCTAATCGAGCTTCGTAGTACAGGCCCCTGGACAACATCAGGGTTCTAAACATTAGAAAACAGTAGGGGTGCAACGGATCAAAAAACTCACGGTTCGGATCGTTCCTCGGATCAGAGTCACGGATCGGATCATTTTTCGGATCAGCAAAAAAAAAAAAAAAAAAAAAATAGACAAGACAAATAAACATGTTTTGTCTTTTTGTTTATTAACACTTTTAAATTATTCAATTGAAATATATAAATTCAACTTAAAGTGTACAATTAACATCTTCTTTTCAACATAATCAATGAAAAACAACTTAAAGTGCAACATAAAAAGGCATATCTCCTTCCTTTAAACATGGACCAATGACCATTAATAAAAAACAAATTAAAGTGCAACATAAGAAGGCACATCATCTTCCTTTAAACATGGACCAATGACCATCAATAAAAAACAAATTAAAGTGCAACATAAGAAGGCACATCATCTTCCTTGAAACAAGAACATTATCATCAAAGAAGAATTGAAGAAAGAAAACAAAGCATACATGAGCTTATAATTTTAAATTCTTTTTCAAAAAGACAAGGGTGTCTACATGGTCTGGGGAGAGTGTGGACCTCTTTGCAGACACTATGTCCCCTGCTGTTGAGAACACTCTCGGAAGGAACTGAAGAGCCTGGCACAGCGAGATAGCATCTTGCCATCTTAGCAATATGAGGGTATTTACACTCATTGCTTTTCCACCATGTCAGTGGATTACCATCCACTGCAACGCCGCTTGCTGCCAGGTAGAATGCCACCTCCTCTTTGATGATGTCAGCAGGCGTCTTGCTGTCCATGTCTTTGCTGCAGGCAAAGGTCTCTCCAAAAAGCTCTGCCAATGCCGACTTCTTTTGTGGAGGAGATGTGTCCAAGTTTGCTCCTGTTGGCTCTGCAGCTTGACCCTGCAGAAAAGAATAGGTCATTAATTAAACCTATTATTTATTTTCATGTTTCATAAACATGAAAAATGCGGCAATAACATTAAATGAATGCCATTATTACTGAAAATAAAAAATGTATGAAGATTTAAATTGATCATTTTAAAATAATGTTTTTTTCCTTTACCTCATCACAGTCTTCAGTGGCCAGACTGCTCACCATCTCAGTGGTGAGGTCACTGTATGTCCTCTGGCGTAGGTCAGGGTCTATGTGAGACAGGGACTTAAACCTCGGATCCAGGGCAGTAGATCTGTGGAGGTAGACCTGTAGAGTAGGGGGTGAAGTGTATCTGGGCTTCAGGTCCTCTCTAATGGCAGTCTTGACATCTTGAGTGATGGTGCTGTCTTCCACACTTGGAGCCATGGATTGTAGAATCCTTGTTTTCAGCGGAAGGATCATTGACACAGATGGTGACGTTTCAGTGCTCAGCAGAGATGTAACAGTTTTAAGGGGTTTAAGCACCTGGAGGACCTCCTCTGCCACTCTCACATCATCAGAGAGGGTTATGATGTCTTTGACATTTTTCTTTAGGGTCTTGTCGGTCAATGCAGAGTATATAGCTGCCTGCTGCTCCAGATAACGCTCTAACATATCATAAGTGGAGTTCCACCTTGCAGCAGCTGTTGTGCTTCTGTGGAAGTAGGAAACCACCTTCCTGATCCTCCCAAGGAGGCGGTCCATCCTATTGACTGAGATTCCCTTCTGTGATGCCAAATTTACTACATGTGCAAAGCACCCTATCTGTGGGCCCAGTCCTGCCTCATTCACTGCATTTATTTGATTTTTTGCATTATCAGTTGTGACTGGGATATTAGTAGTGGGCCTCTTTATCTTCCATTCCTCCACTGCTTGTGTCAGTACCTGCGCAAGGTGACTGCTTGTGTGACTTTCGTAGAGGGGGCGTGTCTGCAGCACCGGACTTCTCATCTCCCAGTCTGCTGTGATGAAGTGAGCGGTTATTGTCACATAGCTCACCGTTCCCCTCAACGTCCACCCGTCTGTTGTGAGTGCAACAGAGGGTGCTACAGCTAGCTCATCCACCGCCTTTTTCTTCTCCTGCTCATACAGACCTGGCACAATATTGTCGCTGAAGTGGGTGCGCGACGGGATGTCGTAACGTGGCTCGAGCACGTTCAGCATGTGTTTGAATCCCTTGTTTTGCACAACGGAATATGGCCTCATGTCAGCACCTATAAACAGACCGATAGCGTTTGTGATTGCTTTAGCGCGGTCTGATTGTGGAGGAAGGGGCTGCTTAAATGCCGCGGTGATGAGCGGTTGTTGAGCCGCTTTCGGTTTCACTCCTGTCAGTGAAACACCGGGGTGATGTCGCTGTAAATGCGTGGCCATGCTCGATGTGTTTCCACTGTTGTATGGCTTTCTTGTGCCACAGTGCCTACACACCGTCACGGTTTTATCCACCAACCTCTTTCCTTCTGAATTTAATTTGACAGGGAAGCCAAAATGCTCCCAAACAGGGGATTTAAATGTGGGGCGTTCTAGTTCTTCTGTTCCTCCGCTCGCCATGACCACGCTGTGTTGCAGGTTTTTCTTTGTGTTAGCAATCGCTATGTCAGCTACGTGTTACGTCTGTGTGGTAACCTAGGCGACAGGTTTGTGTGGCAGCGCGAGACCGCGAGTATATGGAAACAGACGTAGCGCTGGAGGCAGCAGTTATCGTTACAGTAGTCACCGAAGTCTAGCCTACTTTTATTTTCCATGCCCACTGTTCTTCATGTTGTACGCTGAGGACAATAAATCACGAGCCATAGGACTGTTTGCTTATTGAAAAGGGAACTGTTGCAGACTTTTACCCAGAGCGTGTTAAGTAGCTCTGTCCCTGGAACTAGCAGGAATGGTTACGGCTGTGTGTGGACTGAACATGCGCACAATTTTTTTTTTTCATAAATCAATCCGCGGATCATGCGTGTGCCGAACCGAAATAGATGATCCGAACGGATCACGGATCAATGATGATCCGTTGCACCCCTAGAAAACAGACTCCACACTCATCAAAAACACCCCTGGACAACATCAGGACCGCTGACAGAAGTGCTGCATTCGGGCAACAAGTAACAACACACCAGGCATAATTGACACAACGCCATACTGCAGTCACGTAGCCTACAAAACACAAATGCAAATAGACCCAGCAAACATGAATCAACAATCCACCTGCTTAGTAAGCCTTATATTGAAAGCCAGGGCTTGCAAGAAGGGAAATAAACCAAAGGCTTACCGTCAGAAGAGTTGCAGACGACGAGTAGGCATACTGCTGAAACGTCTGAGTATTCTGTCCTTCCATTCGTTTGCGCATTTGCGTGTCAAGTCTTTCTCAAATGCAAGTTGCACCAACCTGGCCTTTCTCTCGTGTGGCATTGTGCGTCTATGTTCCGAAAAACCATTTCTCAGAGTAGAGAATGAATTCTCACACATTACTGTGGATGCACTAAACGTTAATGCATGTTTGAAAGCAGTCAGCACACTGGGGGGCATGGCACTCAGTTGGATGCGATACGTTGAGATTAGGGATCGACCGATATATCGTTCGGCCGATATTATCGGCCGATATTCGCGTTTTTTACGTGTATCGGTATCGGCCGATACGCGGCTGATTTTCGCCGATTTTTTTTTTATTTTATTTTTTTACTTGTTCTACCTCACCTGTTTTTAATATTTGCTAAATATTGTTCATCTACTTGTTCTTACTTGTTCTACCTCACCTGTTTTTACTATTTGTTAAATATTGTTCATCTACTTGTTCTTACTTGTTCTACTTCACCTGTTTTTACTATTTGTTCAATATTGTTTTTTATACTTCTTTAAAAAAAAAATAATAATAAAAATCGGCTCAAGAAAGTCGGAATCGGCGTATCGGCTAAGGCTGATGAAAAAATATCGGTATCGGTATCGGCCCTAAAAAAAAATCGGTATCGGTCGATCCCTAGTTGAGATGATGTTCTGTATGGTCCAGGATCCCTCCATCGCTTGCTTTTTTGACATTAAAAACTCTTTAGCAACTTCAAACTCAGAGATTGCTACAATCAAATGCGACAAGTCGAGAATATGCCTCACAGCTTTCACATCAAGGAAGTTATCGGCCTCTGGATTAAGTGCTGCAAGTGCACTTGCCAGTTGTGAGTTGCGCTTGCTGAATCTACGCTCCATTTCCCCGACCACCAAATCAATAGTGTTGTAGTAAAATCTCCTTAGTTCAGTTTTCAAGTCATCATCACTTGTGGCTTTGTGTGCTCCTGTAGGCTCCATAACAACAAAACCATCCATTCGTGTGCTCTCTATGCGTCTCCGTTTGGGCCTGGGTCCTGCTGCTGATGGCCATAACAGTATCCAGCACCTTCCTAAATTCTTCATCTCAACAGAGATTTTTTAATGCATACTGTTGCACTCACCACAACACTTAAACCCGTCAGCAGGTTAGTGTCCTCTCCAGGGCTCTAAAGTGCGACCAAATCTGAGGTAGCACCGGTGCAACCAGCCGTTCAAAAAGAAAAAACCTCCGAGACTCTGAAAGGCCCATATCATGGTCTAAACCAATCAGAGATAATGAAGAGCGGGACCCCCCTCTGATTGGCCGTGGTCCAGATATTCCTGTTTATTCTACTTCATTTAAGAATACTCGTCAGAATTTTGCGATTTTCACAGGCTACAATATTGCATCTGTCAGTTGTCAAATTTGCTGAACGAAATGTTAAACTTCAATAATTGTTCATAGTGAACTTATATCGTGCATTTATTTAAGCTCTCAACAGCATAACCATACAGCTTTGCCACATCGGTGGGAAAACACGGCACACGCTAAGTAGGCGACATCCATGGAATCAGCCGTTCAAAACCAGTCTGCATGAATCGTATGACAACTGGATGGCAGGGGATGCGGACAAGGTATACACCGCAGGGGAGAACATGAGAGCCCCAGCTCGCCGCATAGTAGCCTGGGTGCTTTAAGCATGGAATAAGCTGGATACGGAGTGGGTGAAAAACTATGTGTGTGTGAGTGTGTGTGTGTGTGTTTGTGTGTCACTCTGTTCGAGCCTGCATGAGAGTTCAATGTTGTCATTAGCTGTTACGTCTTTCTGACCAATCGCAGTTCAAGGCCGACCTGGGCTGTACCACTTCGGGAGGGGGCGCTCAGTTACTCCCCTCTAGACAAAACCGAATTGGTTGCGACGTTGACCCAGCGCCGCCCGCAACGTTAACGGGCCACGGGGAATTCTCCCAACTCTCCCGATTACCACTCTGCGTGTGCGTGCGTGCGTGCCTGTGTGTGTGTGTGCAGGCGTTATTCAATTGCCTGGTAAACATATAGGCCTACGGTAATATTCATACTGGTTTAAATAATGCATTTGATAGTAGGCTATTTCCCATTGTTGCTGAGCAAGAGTTTTGTTCGAAAGTTCAGTGATAGAAAACAAATAATATCCCGGGCTATTGCCAAAGATCAAGAAGGCCAAACTCCACGAGTTGGCCATCAGAGGGGCATGTGACTGCAATTGAGGATAGTCCATAAGACCTGGAGCCATGAGACTGTTGGCTTTAGGAAGCCAACAGTTGCCATGCATTATAAAGAGAGACACCTGGAACGTCTTTTGGAGCAGAGATGGACAGGGCATCTTGCCACCGTGTCAGTCATTCTTAAGTCATTTGATGACATCAAATTGATTCTGACTGATGCTGACAAAACGACTGCAATTAAATGCCACGCTTTGTCCTTCCGGCCATTGACCTTATAAAAAGGATGATTTGGTACATAAATGACGTTGTGATAGGCTACATGAGCTGAGTATTGTGTTTTATTTTGAAAATTGACCGGATACTCTATGGCTTTTACTTTTTCACTTCCTGCCCTGCTCGATCTGCTCTGTTGAAATTGACGCAACGGCTTGTGGCCAAAATAGAAATGCTACGGCAGGCCTATTCAACTAGCGGCCCGTGGGCCAAATGCGGCCCCTCTTACATTTTTTCTGGCCCGCAAGAGGTTGCATGCAAAAAATAAATAAAATAAAGGAGAAACATAGTTGCATGCAAATCAGGTTTCTGTGTGTAGCCGGTGATACTAGCCAGTATCAGTATCCCACAATCAGTATTTTCTCATATGAATGCCATCAGTATCAGTATTTTCTCATATGAATGCCATCAGAACAAGGGCACGTTGGACCATGACCTACATAGAAATCTACATCATTTAGAATGACTGACACTGTCTCTCTGGTCTCTCTCTCTGGTCTCTCTCTCTGGTCTCTCTCTCTCTGGTCTCTACCCTGAAGGTCCTGGGTAGACACGCGTACACCGCCCGCGCACCCCGCCCTTTTCTGAGCAGCGGGGCGTCATGGAGCGCCCGGTCCTATTGTGTTAAATCGAAGGACGTCAATGCCGCCGCCGCCGCAAGGGACGCCGCCGCCGCCGCAAGGGACGCCGCCGCCGCCGCAAGGGACGCCGCCGCAAGGGACGCCGCCGCCGCCGCCGCATGGGACGCCGCCGCCGCCGCAAGGGACGCCGCCGCCGCCGCAAGGGACGCATTGACAGACATTTGCGACAGACAACTCATACCTGGTCGACGTGTGGCCATGCGTATTTTGCGATACGTTCTCCGTTTGGTGTGTCAGTTGTGCTAGTCGTCTAAAAAATAAACAGTAGTAAAATGATCAGTCACTTTCTGCATGCTGTTGATTTAGATAGGCACGCAATACACGTTTTTTCGCATAATTTTCAGATCTGATATTAGTGTGGTCTGCCCTGCTGCGGCGGCGTCCCTTGTGGCGGCGGCGGCGTCGCTTGCGGCGGCGGCGGCGTCCCTTGCGGCGGCGGCGGCGTCCCAGGCGGCGGCGGCGGCGTCCCAGGCGGCGGCGGCGGCGTCCCAGGCGGCGGCGTCCCAGGCGGCGGCGGCGGCGTCCCAGGCGGCGGCGTCCCAGGCGGCGGCGGCCCAGGCGGCGGCGGCCCAGGCGGCGGCGGCCCAGGCGGTGGCGTCCCTTGCGGCGGCGGCGGCGGCGTCCCAGGAGGTGGCATCCCTTGCGGCGGCGGCGGCGTCCCTTGCGGCGGCGGCGGCGTCCCTTGTGGTGGCGGCGGCGGCGGCGTCCCTTGCGGTGGCGGCAGCGTCTGTCCCGTCCTGGGACGCCGCCGCCCGGGTAGTTGTACATTATTTGGATAACACGTCGGCGTCCCAGGTGGCGGCGTCCCAGGCGGCGGCGTCCCAGGCGGCGGCGTCCCAGGCGGCGGCGTCCCAGGCGGCGGCGTCCCAGGCGGCGGCGTCCCAGGCGGCGGCGTCCCAGGCGGCGGTGTAGTTGTACATTATTTGGATAACACGTCGGCGGCGTCCCAGGCGGCGGCGTCCCAGGCGGCGGCGTCCCAGGCGGCGGCGTCCCAGGCGGCGGCGTCCCAGGCGGCGGCGTCCCAGGCGGCGGCGTAGTTGTACATTATTTGGATAACACGTCGGCGGCGTCCCAGGCGGCGGCGTCCCAGGCGGCGGCGTCCCAGGCGGCGGCGTCCCAGGCGGCGGCGTCCCAGGCGGCGGCGTAGTTGTACATTATTTGGATAACACGTCGGCGGCGCCGCCTGGGACGCCGCCGCCGCCTGGGACGCCGCCGCCGCCTGGGACGCCGCCGCCGCCGCAAGGGACGCCGCCGCCGCCGCAAGGGACGCCACCTCCTGGGCCGCCGCCGCCTGGGACGCCGCCGCCGCCGCCTGGGACGCCGCCGCCGCCGCCTGGGACGCGGCGGCGGCGGCGGCGGCCCAGGAGGTGGCGTCCCTTGCGGCGGCGTAGTTGTACATTATTTGGCGGCGGCGTCCCATGCGGCGGCGGCGGCGTCCCTTGCGGCGGCGGCGGCGGCGGCGTCCCTTGCGGCGGCGGCGGCGTCCCTTGCGGCGGCGGCGGCGTCCCTTGCGGCGGCGGCGGCGTCCCTTGCGGCGGCGGCGGCATTGACGTCCTTCGATTTAACACAATAGGACCGGGCGCTCCATGACGCCCCGCTGCTCAGAAAAGGGCGGGGTGCGTGGGTGGTGTACGCGTGTCTACCCAGGACCTTCAGGGTAGAGACCAGAGAGAGAGAGACCAGAGAGAGAGACCAGAGAGAGAGACCAGAGAGACAGGCGGCGGCGTCCCAGGCGGCGGCGTCCCAGGCGGCGGCGTAGTTGTACATTATTTGGATAACACGTCGGCGGCGTCGCAGGCGGCGGCGTCCCAGGCGGCGGCGTCCCAGGCGGCGGCGTAGTTGTACATTATTTGGATAACACGTCGGCGGCGTCCCAGGCGGCGGCGTACCAGGCGGCGGCGTCCCAGGCGGCGGCGTCCCAGGACGGGACAGACGCCGCCGCCGCCGCAAGGGACGCCACCTCCTGGGCCGCCGCCGCCGCCGCCTGGGACGCCGCCTGGGACGCCGCCGCCTGGTACGCCGCCGCCGCCGCCTGGTACGCCGCCGCCGCCGCCTGGGACGCCACCTCCTGGGCCGCCGCCGCCTGGGACACCGCCGCCGCCGCCTGGGACACCGCCGCCGCCGCAAGGGACGCCGCCGCCACCGCCTGGGACGCCGCCGCCGCCGCCTGGGACGCCGCCGCCGGGGACGCCGCCGCCTGGGACGCCGCCGCCTGGGACGCCGCCGCCTGGGACGCCGCCGCCTGGGACGCCGACGTGTTTTCCAAATAATGTACAACTACCCGGGCGGCGGCGTCCCAGGACGGGACGCCGCCGCCGCCGCAAGGGACGCCGCCGCCGCCGCAAGGGACGCCACCTCCTGGGACGCCGCCGCCGCAAGGGACGCCACCGCCTGGTACGCCGCCGCCGCCGCCTGGGACGCCGCCACCACAAGGGACGCCGCCGCCGCCGCAAGGGACGCCGCCGCCGCCGCAAGGGACGCCACCTCCTGGGACGCCGCCGCCGCCGCCTGGGACACCGCCGTCGCCGCAAGGGACGCCACCGCCTGGTACGCCGCCGCCGCCGCCTGGGACGCCGCCGCCGCCTGGGACACCGCCGCCGCCGCAAGGGACGCCACCGCCTGGGACGCCGCCGCCGCCGCCTGGGACACCGCCGTCGCCGCAAGGGACGCCACCGCCTGGTACGCCGCCGCCGCCGCCTGGGACGCCGCCGCCGCCGCCGCCGCCTGGGACGCCGCCGCCGCCGCAAGGGACGCCGCCACCGCCGCAAGGGACGCCACCTCCTGGGCCGCCGCCGCCTGGGACACCGCCGCCGCCTGGGACACCGCCGCCGCCGCAAGGGACGCCGCCGCCGCCGCCTGGGACGCCGCCGCCGCCGCCTGGGACGCCGCCGCCGGGGACGCCGCCGCCTGGGACGCCGCCGCCTGGGACGCCGCCGCCTGGGACGCCGACGTGTTATCCAAATAATGTACAACTACGCCGCCATCCCAGGTGGCGGCGGCGGCGTCCCAGGCGGCGGGACGCAGCGGGACGCAGGCGGCGGCTGGGACGCCGCCGGCGGCTGGGACGCCGCCGCCTGGGACGCCGCCGCCTGGGACGCCGCCGCCTGGGACGCCGACGTGTTATCCAAATAATGTACAACTACGCCGCCGTCCCAGGCGGCGGCGGCGGCGTCCCAGGCGGCGGGACGCAGCGGGACGCAGGCGGCGGCTGGGACGCCGCCGCCTGGGACGCCGCCGCCTGGGACGCCGACGTGTTATCCAAATAATGTACAACTACCCGGGCGGCGGCGTCCCAGGACGGGACAGACGCCGCCGCCGCCGCCGCAAGGGACGCCGCCGCCGCCGCCACCACAAGGGACGCCGCCACCGCCGCAAGGGACGCCGCCGCCGCCGCAAGGGACGCCGCCGCCGCCGCCACCACAAGGGACGCCGCCGCCGCCGCAAGGGACGCCGCCGCCGCCGCAAGGGACGCCACCTCCTGGGACGCCGCCGCCGCCGCCTGGGACACCGCCGCCGCCGCAAGGGACGCCACCGCCTGGGACGCCGCCGCCACTGCCTGGGACGCCGCCGCCGCCTGGGACGCCGCCGCCGCCGCAAGGGACGCCGCCACCGCCGCAAGGGACGCCACCTCCTGGGCCGCCGCCGCCTGGGACACCGCCGCCGCCGCAAGGGACGCCGCCTGGGACGCCGCCGCCGCCGCCTGGGACGCCGCCGCCTGGGACGCCGCCGCCTGGGACGCCGCCGCCGCCGCAAGGGACGCCGCCGCCGCCACAAGGGACGCCGCCGCAGCAGGGCAGACCACACTAATATCAGATCTGAAAATTATGCGAAAAAACGTGTATTGCGTGCCTATCTAAATCAACAGCATGCAGAAAGTGACTGATCATTTTACTACTGTTTATTTTTTAGACGACTAGCACAACTGACACACCAAACGCAGAACGTATCGCAGAATACGCATGGCCACCCGTCGACCAGGTATGAGTTGTCTGTCGCAAATGTCTGTCAATGCGTCCCTTGCGGCGGCGGCGGCGTCCCTTGCGGCGGCGGCGGCGTCCCTTGCGGCGGCGGCGGCGTCCCATGCGGCGGCGGCGGCGTCCCTTGCGGCGGCGGCGGCGTCCCTTGCGGCGGCGGCGGCGTCCCTTGCGGCGGCGGCGGCGTCCCTTGCGGCGGCGGCGGCGTCCCTTGCGGCGGCGGCGGCATTGACGTCCTTCGATTTAACACAATAGGACCGGGCGCTCCATGACGCCCCGCTGCTCAGAAAAGGGCGGGGTGCGCGGGCGGTGTACGCGTGTCTACCCAGGATCTTCAGGGTAGACACGGCGTTCGCATCGAATGAAGCGGCAGCGGCGCAATTGTGGCTCTTCAACGATTTGTTTCTTGAAGCGGCCACCGGGCGCTGGAGATTGGTGTGAAACAACTGCTTCAGCAGTGTTGAACGCCTTAAATGTAACATCTCAATCCGTTACGAGAAACGTTGATTCCAGTAGAGATGGGATACGGGAGAGGAAGTGCAGATCGTCGACCGAGCTCCTGCTGGTTGTCGTGAAGGTAATAATTCACATTCAGGCTTCGTCTTATAAAGAAATCATAACGCCCTCCCACCTGCACTGTCTCCTCCTCCTCCACCTGCGCTGTCTCCTCCTCCTCCACCTGCGCTGTCTCCTCCTCTTCCACCTGCACTGTCCCCTCCTCTTCCAGCTGTACAGTCTCCTCCCCTTCCAGCTGTACAATCTCCTCCTCCACCTGCGCTGTCTCCTCCCCTTCCACCTGCACTGTCCCCTCCTCTTCCACCTGCACTGTCTCCTCCCCTTTCCCCTTCACTGTCCCCTCCTCTTCCACCTGCACTGTCTCCTCCTCCTCCTCCACCTGCGCTGTCTCCTCTTCCGCACTGTCTCCTCCCCTTCGAGCTAAACTGACCCTCCCTCTTCCACCTGCACCGTCTCTACCACTGTCTCCTCCTCTAATGGGCCAACCCTTTACGCCAACTTCTCTGGGCCAGCATCCTCTAATCTGGCCTTTTTAGGGGGCTTTCCGCACTAGGCAGTACAGCAGGCCTATTCAACTAAAGGAGAAACATAGTTGCATGCAAATCAGGTTTCTGTGTGTAGCCGGTGATACTTGCCAGTATCAGTATCCCACAATCAGGAACTGGCATCACTTATTCTGACAATGTTTGGCTCAACCGATACGTGTGAGTCTAGCTTTTCTCATATGAATGCCATCAGAACAAGGGCACGTTGGACCATGACCTATGAGAAGCTGCATGAGTGTCTCAGGATGAGCCAAACTAGGCAAACAAGGCAGTGCATCTTTCTCACTGACTCACTGGCTCAAAATGTCTCATATTTACAGTAGTTCTGTTTTGTGATGATTCAAACAACATTGTTGAATTCTAAATACGTGTCCAAAATATGTGAGAACAAAATCTTTTATAATGATATGATTAAAAGTCAAGAAGGAAGGAATGCGTCTGACAAGTTTATTCCATGTAGTAGTATTATATATATTAAGTTAACACTAATTTAAGTACGATTTATTTGTAGTGATTTATTCACGTAGTTTTACTCCGTGTGGCCCATGAACCCTCAGTGGTTTTCCTTTTCGGCCCACTTGTTAAGGAGGTTGAATAGCCCTGTGCTACGGAATGATAGCGCTGCGGCACGGCAATCCGCTCCTGGGACGCTGCTGAGACGTTCCACTATGGAAAGCCAAGAAGGCCACAATCCGGACCTAGATTGGCGCGGTAAAAGCACAAAACCGTACGGAATCCGTACGGTTTCCGTACGGTTTGGCAAGAATTCCGTACGGATTCCGTACGGTTTTGAATGACTAATAGCCGCGGCTATTAGTCATTCACTCCGGCTATTAGTTATTCACTCCGGCTATTAGGTATGCAGAACGAGCCCCTCCCCTTCTTTGCTTGACCACTAAGTTTGAAGGCTGTCTAACCAATCAGTGAAGAGAAAGACCAGACTAAAGTAACGCATTTTAACATATAGGCCTAAAATATAAACTGATAAAATGGCGAACTGATAAAATGCTGCGATGCTATTTTCGTTTCAAACTAGCAGCTATTTGGATTTTGCACGCAAATGTAACAAGTTTACTCAGCAACCAATGAGCATTGACCGTCACCGAACCTGGCATGTACATCCAAAATTATGCGATTTCCCCTTGTAATTCTTGTATTTCGTTGAAGTTACAGTTTGCACATTATTATAATAGTAATAAGCATAACTAAAAGGGATTTATTTATTTTTGTGCCCGACTGTGCAAGGGGGGGCACCAATGGCTGCTAGGGGGGGCACCGCCCACAAATGCCCCACCTTGCCGCCGGCACTGCGGCTCTGCCGTCCTCCCATTGACTCCCATTTAAAAAAAAAAAATGGTATTTTAAAAGTAGAATATCTTAAATAGTATAAAATATTTAAAAAATCTGAAAAGAAGCGTGTGATTCCAAGCTATTCTAAAATTCTAAAATTTGAATAGAGTCTGTAGGTGAAAAATAAAGGAAGGAGATGGGTCCCAAAGTTTGTATAGAATAATAAAGAGGAAAGAAAGAATAAAACTAATGAATAACAATATTTGAGCACTGCATGCAGCACTCACCTAATTATAAGAGCAAAGAATTATGGTTATTATGAGGACTAATTTGTTGTGCGTTGCTGTTGCCAGCAGATGGCGCCATGCTAGTGTATTATTGGGTGTTGGAAATATGAAATACATGGCAAATCTTTACCTCCTTTCAAATGCAAACCAGAGGCTATATGTTCTAATAGTTTGATATCATCTTGGTATTTCAATGCTCTCATGTTAATGTAATTTGTTTCAGTAAACGTATCTTATACTTTTACAACTTATGCAGCAATGTATACCATTACAACAATATGTGTAACGACCATCTAGTTCCTTAGTTAAAGTAGATCGTTATTGGTAATCGCAAAATGTATTCATGCATAATGCGGGAGTGCATATTTCCTGTTTGTGGCAGGCTGACCGTGTCGTCACCTGAACACTGAATGTTGGTAATGACCTTTGCTACCGCAGTGCTTTGCCAATCAATCCCATACAGTCTGAAGGCTATAAGCAGCAGCAGGGGGTGTGGGTGAAGGGGGAAGGTGGATTTTGTGGCGTTCCAGGGGAGGTGGTGTTTGGGTTGGGGGTAGTAGAGGCACACTGGACGGGGTGGAGGGGCCGGAGATGGTAGTAGAGTAACACTGGAGGGAGTGGAGGTGGTGGAGATGGTAGTAGGGGTACACAGGAGGGGGTGGAGATGGTAGTAGAGGCACACAGGAGGGGTTGGAGGTCGTGGTAGAGGTACACAGTTGGAGGTGGTGGTGATGGAGGTTGAGGTATACAGTAGGGTGAGGGTGTGATGGTTTTGATCCTGACGGAGTACACAGGAGGGGTCGGAGGTGCTGCTGGTGTTGATTCTGGTAGAGGTTCTAAGGAGGGGTGGAGGTGATGTGGGGCAGGGGGTGGTGGTGGTGTTGTTGTTAGTGGTTAAGTGTGTTTCCATATCCTGCTCCTTCCTCTGACTCTATGGGTTTACCAGTACACCATCTGCGTGGGACTTCATACCATCAGGTGTGACCCTCTAAATCAGGGATTTAAAGGGGCTTTAGCCCCCTTTGGGGCCCTCAACTGACTGTTTAGGAGATTACACTCTTCACTAAACCCACTCCCCCCATTTTCACCACGTCCCTGGTGGCATGGGTGTGTGTGTGTGTGTGTGTGTGTGTGTGTGTGTGTGTGTGTGTGTAAAGAGAGGGGGCTGGACAGGCATGTCTCAGCTTGACGTCCCACAGGGCACAAATTGGCGGTAAATAAGGGGAAGCGGAAGCTTGATCCAAAGGACAATACTGCAAGGCAAAGAGCATTGAGCTTGTGTATGTATGCCAACTTAGCAGAGTCACACTATTGTCTTTCTGAATAAGTGCATGTTGCATCAGTACCAAGTTTGTGGACAGATAAAACTAACTTCACTAAATGTCTCATCACAAAGACCAAAGTGCTATAGTGCTATTGTGTAAGTGTGTAAACTCGCACAAAAGGCTCTTAGGCGGAAACGGCCAAACAAAATCATTGTGACAAATGCTATTGGTGAGAGATGTTTGAGTGAAGCCAGGAGAGACGGCTGTGATGGCTTGATCACCCAGACCGGTGCTGGGGAACACAGCCCCCAGCTGGGTCGCGCCGTCCCAGGGAACTCAGCGTTCGTCTCCAAAGCACGGAACATGCTGCACTCGGAGGGAACCTCAACCAGGATTTAAATCACGACAGTGATGGAAACAAGAGCACCGTGCCCTGGCCCATGGTGTGACAGTCTGATGTTAATCAGTATGCATGGTGGATTCCTGCACCGATGTAATATACCAGCCACATGGCACATATTTAGATTAATTTCAGATAACATGTATGTAAAAAGGAATGTGTATTATACACACCTTATGCTTTACAATGTTATATAAACTCTAAAGCTGGGTAACTAAATGTGCAAAACATCCAGGGTGTGTGTGTGTATATATGTGTGCACGTATGCCTGTGTCTGTGTTTATGCATGTTGTTGTGCTGTGGCTGAGTGTGTGATCAGCGTACATGAGGGTGTGGGTGTGTGTTTGTATGGTATTGAATTGTCTGCAACGTACATGCCTGGTCGTGTGTGGGCCTGTGGGGGAATGAGTCAGTGTGTGCGTGCATGCATACATGTATGTTTGTGTGCATTTGGTGGTGCCATGTGTGTGTGGGCATGCGTGTGCTAGTTGCATGATTAAACATGGGGCTGTCAGGTGTCTGCATAGGGGTGACCATGGAGACGGGGGATGCTTTACGCTCCACTTGTCTCCAGCAGGGAGGAGCGCGGGTGGAAGTAAGCCATGCTGAATGTTTAATGAGAGTCTGACATCTTCTGGCTCCACCATCTTCACTGGTAGTTCTGCCAGCACCTTCCTCTTCCTCACCACCAAATACGACCCAATGATAAAACCGATATCAATCTGTATGAAGTATTTCTGATATGCAGTGATTCATACGGACAATTCAGCACTTGAGTGGTCCATATCCAAGTGCACACTTCTTTGAAACTTTCGAAAATTCAAGATTAAAGGCCTAGGATTCAACATTCAAGAGTTGTCTTTTTCAAATGCACATTAAAGGTAAAAAGACACTAACTCAGGTTATGGTGTTTATGTTTATTAGGGTATTCATTTATTGATTATTAAAAAATCTGTACATTATTTCATAATTAATAATAGTTATTAATTCAATAATCTTTGCTCCCTTATTGTAAAATGTTACAAGAGTAAGAATTTTGATATATTATTATATGAATGTTACAAAATGACAAAATAAATGAGAAAGCACGCTCAGTATCAAGTCCCTGGGCCACTTTGAAACAGACTGGTGATTGAGTAAATTGATTGTGGAGGTTTGTACCGCGCGTTATAGCGCCACCTATGGTAAATGCTGTACCAAACCTTTGAAGACCTCCTTAATTCCGGTTTCCCTATATTTATTCAATTTTGCAACTTGCAGGTTTTCGTGTTTGGAGTGGTTGATTTAAAAAGGAAGTATACAATGTTTGGTCTATAGACGCAAACTGCGCAGATATATTTTAGACTTTTTGTTAGTGGTTTGGTGTTGATCCCTTAAAATCTGAAGGAGATAAGACATAACAATAGTGTGGCTTGCATTAGTGGTTTGGTGTTGATCCCTTAAAATCTGAAGGAGGTAAGAAATAACAGTAGTGTGGCTTGCTTTGCAACCACACTAATAATACATGACATTTTATTCACTTTTGTCAAACGTGCTCAAAGATATGTTCATGTTAAAGTGTGCAGTACAATATGTATTCCCTTTCTATTCTTCCCAACACAAGTGTTGTGGACCTCGCTCCAGCGGGTTCGATTGATTGGTTAAATGGTTATTATGGACCTTGTTAGCCAGTTACAGCCGGTCAATTCGCCATCATCATTACAGGCTTGAATGCACTGAGTAGACACAATCAGATAACCATTGACAGATATACATAGATAAATATGCTGTTTAACCCAGAGGGATAATTGAGTTGTGGTAGCCACAGAGGTACACAGAAACACACACGCTCTCTTAGCTGTCTATCGTGTCCGATGATGACGCTTGCTCCAGGGGTCCGGGAGGGGGGGGGGGGGTCAACGACGTTGCCGCTGGTGCCACTTCTCATGGGCGTAGAGTCCGATCCGTGAGCCACACATTCATCCGCAGATGGAGCAAGGGAAACCAGATGCCAGAAAGGTACCAGCCGCCCGCTGGTGTCTGGATGCACACACACACACACACACACACACACACACACACACACACACACACACACACACACACACACACACACACACACTTTACACACTGGACACACCAATATACAAGAAACAACAGCCTAAATAGGATGGTACAACTGCCAACATTTAAACACAGCAAATGTCAATGTCCTGTTTAGTTGATATTAAAGGTCAAAATACAAGAGGGATTGGAACGAGGCCAAACAATTAATATTCTGTTGAATTTTCTATAAGGACAAAGGGGGAAGTTCAACCATGGCTGGAATGAATGTAGCTTGTAGATATTTGGTACAGATTGGACTGGCCAAATAATTGCATGCATGCATGCATTATAGACCATGCATTCTTTCATGCACACTTCTCTTCAAAGACAAACCAACAATGTTTGCCAATAAGTTCAACCTTATTAAAACATTGTGTGCGCCTGTGTGTGTGTGTTTGTGTGTGTGTGTCTTCACTGTTGCCGCTTGTGTGCATGTTATGGAGTGTATTACACAGTTCTTCAGCGTTTACTCAACCCATTCACCCCGCAGATACCCGTACTGTCTGTGTTCACTGACCTCTGATGGGATCTAAATGCTTCTTTTTGAGGTTGCACACATATACTGCAGACATAGGTCAAACCCAGCCATTGTTCATGTATGTGACTGTGTGTCTGTGCAAGCATGTGGGTGTGTGTGTGTGTGTGTGTGTGTGTGTGTGTGTGTGTGTGTGTGTGTGTGTGTGTGTGTGTGTGTGTGTGTGTGTGTGTGTGTGTGCATGCCCATGTGTGCATTCATGTGTGTGTCTGTCAAGGCAGGCACTGAACTGATGTGGTTGAAGTGCCCTCCTTTGTGTGTGGCCGGTCGACCACAGCCGGCACAATGGGCCAACCAAAGTAGTACCTCTTGACCGTGCATTTGAGCTCCGTCAGTAGGAGGCCACTTGACGCTTCACACCATATGTACCGTAAGACGCCGGTTGCATGTGTTGCCCGAGGCCCTGCCGATGCCTGAGGCGTGGATGCAGCCGGCCGGCGCCATCATTACAATGCATGAATCCTTTGCAGTCATAGATACACGACATGCTACATGCGCCTAAGCATGGCAACGTTATGGTCGCTTTGTTTTATCGGCATTTGTTTTCTTTGACAGGCATTTGTTCACATTCCAGCGCTGTGGTCGGCTCCCAGCCCTGCCTGAACCGTTCTGTTGGCTGCTGCTGCTGCTTTTTTGGGGGCTGTCCCCTCCCCTTCCCATCAAACCCACCCTGGCATGTTTAAGCGGCTCTGATACGCACACGGCTTGCTTGCACGCTTGTGCACATTGACGCACACACACAAGCACACACAAACGCACACAAATGCACACACACACTGTAGAGAATTAGAATTTTGTTTTTCCGAATCGTAATTGTAATGAATAGTTTAGCAGATGGGAAGAACATGCATGAGATGGAGTGGAGAGAAGCAGGAGGAAGTGGAGGGGAGAATGGGGGTGGTGGTTTTGGTGGTGGCAGGGGGGGGGGGGGGGGAGGGGAAAGGGCGGGGAGGGTTGAGGAAAACAACAGACCCCTGCTCCCTAATCCCTTTGTGTCCACGGTGTTAATCCCCCCCCCCCCCCCCCCCCCGATCTAGCACTCCGCCCCCCCCACCCACACCACCCTCTGCCCAGTACAAACTCAAGCCCTGCCCATAAACCCAACCCCCCCTCCAGTCTGTGTACAGTGGGCCCCCAGCGCGTAAACAACCCCGGCACAGCTGAAACAGATACCCGATACCCCAGTCAGGAGGGGGTGGAAATAATAATGTACAGGAGCTGCTACTGCAATGACTGCCTCCCCCCCCAGCCAGACACCAACCCACCCACACACACACACACACACACTCACGTCCCAAGCCGCCCACACCTAGCTCCCCCCCTCTCCCGGCTACCCTTCCTGACAAACGCACAACTGGAGTTCAACTCTCCACTCTGACCCCCTGCTTTAATCTGCTCTTCATCTCTTTGCCCTCTGGGGGGAATTTGTGCCTCTCATCAATTCAGCATTTGGTTTATGCGTTTGATATAGTGTGTGTGTGTGTGTGTGTGTGCCTGGGTTTGTGTGTGTATGTGCTTGTTTGCGAGTGTGTGTATGCATGTGCTGGTGTGCGTGTGCAGCGTGCATGAGTACTAGTGTGTACGTCACTTGGTGTGCAGGTGCTTGTGTGTGCATGTGTGCTGGTGTACAGTGTGCATTTGTGTTTGAGTGTTTGAGCTCCTTGCGCCTGTAACTGTATTGTGTGTGAGTGTTTGTGAACATAGTGCATTTGTGTGTGTCTGCTTGCACCAGTATGTATTGTGTGTGTGTGTGTGTGTGTCTGTATTTGCATTGTTTTTGTGTGTGTGTGTGTGTGTGTGTGAGCATAGCACTGTGGTCCCTTCTCCTTCTCCTTCTTTTTTAATGTATTTAGGTTTAAATGTTTGTTGTTCCTCTCCCCTTTGTTTCCTGATGCTTTGTTTGGGGTAGTGTGCAAGTAGAGAATGCACTTGAGACAGCACAGCGCATTGACTGCAAGTGTTTTGCTTGTTGTCATGCTCTTGTTTACGAGCTGTGAGAAAGAGAGCGAATAGGGTGAGAGGGAGAGAGAGGGAGAGAGAGAGAGGGAGAGGGAGAGAGAGAGAGAGAGAGAGAGAGGGGGAGAGAGAGAGAGAGAGAGAGAGAGAGAGAGAGAGAGAGAGAGAGAGAGAGAGAGAGAGAGAGAGAGAGAGAGCTGGGGAACCAGAGGAGGGGGGATACAGGGTGGTGCTGTGGTTGCCAGGGGAAGAGGAGGCTGTGCCTAATGAGGTCACACCCTGGCAACCCAATGACTCCTCCTCCTGCTCCTACCACCACCAACACCACCCCTCCCCCAACCCTGCATCGCTCCACTCAGCCCCCCAAGCCCCCAAACCCCCTCACCGTTGCCCATCCAGTTAAACTCTTGCACGCACATGAAAAAAACAAACACACACACACACACACACACACACACACACACACACACACACACACACACACACACACACACACACACACACACACAATATGTCCTCTAAACTCGCCCGGCACTCAATCGTGAGAAAGAGAGAGGAGAGCTCTCCGTGGTGCTGAACCCAGAATATAAAAACCCTCTGAGCTGGGAAGGCAGCTGGCTGCTGTGCAAAAAAAAAAGGAAATAAAGAAGAAAAAACATAAAAGGGCAAATTTAGGATAAAGAGACTCGGGTATGAGCGGTTAAACAGAGGGGAAACGAGGGGGAGAGAGGAGAGAGAGAGAGAGCGAGATGCAAGGAGAGAGATAGAGAGAGAGAGGGGGGAGGGGGAAAGAGAGGGGGTAAGGGGGTGAGGGGAAGGCAGGGGATTTGCTGGGAGGACGGCAGCTACAGTAGGCAGGGGGCGTGTTCTTTGTGTTGTGATCTGGAGTTTGCCAGCTCAGCCTCATCTGCTGTAGCGCAGCGATCGGACCTGGGTCTGCGCCGGAGAGGGAGAGGGACAGCAGACCTTTGTCAAACACACACAAACAGACTTGCTCACTGCTCTCCTCCAGCCTTCAGTAAACTGTGGACTAGGATTAATTTTTCTTGTTTTCTTTTCCCTCACCGGTGTGACAAGCGACGAAAGACAGAGGTAGAGCGCATCTGCATCTGGAGGTGACAGCGTCACCGACTCTTGGAGAAGAGATGCGTTGGGGCGGGAAAGTCGTGCCGATCAACCTAATGCCGGTGTGAGCGAGCGGAGGGGAGGGGGGAGAAGAGCTCGCTCTGTGCACCGGCACAGTGTTGTTGCTTGGAGTTCCGTCTGGAGGATGCTCTAGCGTTTGAGCGCGCCGTGCCTTCTGCCCGCGCCGTGCACCCATCCGATTGGTGCCAGTGTGCCTGGTTCCATCTTCTTCTGCTGCTGCTTCCCCCTGCGTGCCTGGCACTTCCGCCCACCACCCCATCCACCCACTCGCTACCAACCCCCCCCTGCAACAGCCTCCATCATGTGCAGATGTGTGGAGCAGCGGCGGTGAAACAAGCTGGGCGTCGTGGGTCTCGGAGTCCACCGTCCCCGTCTGGAGACCGGAAGGGGGGGCGGAGAGGGTCACCTCTCTTCAGCGCGCTATCCAGGGCAGGAGGGGGTCTCCAGACGTCCCCTGTCGTGTCGCCACCTTTAACTTTTGGGAGGAGGAAACAGGAGCTCCCCGCCCCCACACACGGTAGTCGTGCAGCTGGCGCGTACCATGGATGGACGTCTGTGTGGATTGGAGTGGATTAGTGCACCCGTGCTCCAGGACAAGTCACAGATCACCTGCCGGACTCACCTGGGCCAGACAAACGCACGCGCCCGCTGCACTGTCTGCCTGCCTGCTGGGTCACAGCCCCTTTGTAAGTATCATGCATCTACATCACGCCTTGCAGGGTTTTCATGCAAACAAGTGCAAATGCAAATACAAGTTGTATAGCTGGAGTTTATAAAAATGTGGACACAAATGTCACCTATCTCTCCAACTTGCACCGACCACAGTTGAGTGATGTCAATACTGTGTGTGTGTGTGTGTGTGTGTGTGTGTGTGTGTGTGTGTGTGTGTGTGTGTGTGTGTATACGTGCACGTGCATCTGTGTATGTGTGCACGCATACGCACGTATGTGTTCAAGTGCGTTCCACATGTCGTCACTACAACGTAAGCATGGCAATCTCTTCTGACACAGTGTCACTAGAATGTCCACACTGCCCTTCTCCCGTGACACCGTTGCCCGGGTTACCGAGACGGTGTGCCACTTCAATCAATGCAAAAACAATCCCCTTGTTGTTGTTGTCTTTTAGGCCTTAATTATCAAAGTGCAACACGGTTTGGTAACCGCTTGCAGCTGGAGTCATCCGGGGTCAGTGAGTAGGAAGATGGACGTTTGAGGGCAGAAAATCAGCCCCTGACATCTGATGTTGTTCAGCAGGCGCAGCGCCCCGTGTGTGAACACAGCCAGATAAACAAGCTGATTCCAGTGCAGACAGCACTGCTGCAGGCTTACAGGGATTAGGCAGACAGGCTTAATTCAGCTCCAACCGTGTTTGAACTGTGGAGCTTTGCTACCTCTGCATCCTCCACGCCGCTATAGCGATGGAGTCCTCCACCTCCTCCTCCTCCTCAGCTTCTCCCCTATGGACACCTTCAGATCCCAGCGTGCGCACCTGTGCATTCACGATAACGCTCACCAAAAGGCTACATAAATAAATAAATAAAACAATAAAGATATTTTCGGCGAAAAACCCTGCATTCACTTGACACCCGAAAATGTCTGCTGCCTTGTTTGAACTCTAGCTCCCTTATCGCTGCTCTCCTAACTCAATGTTAAAAAAATGTGACTGAGCGGGCCTGACAGCAGCAGCAGCAGCAGAGTGGAGCAGGCAGATAAACCCCATGACCCAGCTCTGCCTGCCATGCTGTGTTATTCACAGACTGACACAGAGGTGGACGGATGCTGATGGCGGGTCAAACAATGCCCTGTCTCTCTCTCTCTCTCTCTCTCTCTCTCTCTCTCTCTCTCTCTCTCTCTCTCTCTCTCTCTCTCTCTCTCTCTCTCTCTCTCTCTCTCTCTCTCTCTCTCTCTCTCTCTCTCTCTCTCTCTCTCTGATAGCCCTGAAATCTCCATCTGGCTGCCCTCCAATGCCAGTCCACTCCCTCCCTCAACTACCCGCCTCCCCCCCCCCCCCCCTTTCCAAAATACTCACACACTACACTGATCATCACACGCGCGCACATACGCGGGAATAGCCCCCAAACCCCCCTCCCCCTTTTTGCTCCAACATACTCACACTCACTCGATGCTTGACTCTCACACGTAAACAAGCATGAGTCTTAGGCGGATCTGAAAACGCTGACCTACATAAAGACGTGCGTACAGAGGCTTCTCCTCCTCCATCACCATGCCCAGAGAGCCCCACAAAAACCTTTCATCGTGTGTAGAGTAACACCCCCCCCCCCCCATCCCCCCACCCCCCTCCATCTCCCCCACCCACCCCTATTGTTGAAGCATGCACATCACATGCACACTTTTTGCATTGCACATGTACATATAGATGGTGCACATTCGATGCACAAGCAAACACACGAGTACACACATTATTAGCAGCTTAGTCTCTGGGTGTGCACGGGTGCTACAAACGCTATTTTTAACAGATTATCATTTTGGTTGAAGTGAATAAAAAATAGGGGATTTAGACGGTTGAGGGATTTGATGTTTGAGGGAATCTTTCCTCCGATGAAATATTCCAAACTGTTCTTTGGATGCCTGACATGCTATAATTGAAAACAGGAAAAAAAAAATGTGACAGCTAAACATAGCATTAAAGAGCTCTTTCAGCTTTGAACTATGTTATTGACACATTATGATGCAGATGTGGGCTCATACCTTTGAAACCACACCGTTCAGGTTCAAACATTAGGAATAATTTCAACATTCACTTCAAGGTCTATCCCCAGACAACCAAAACCCGTAAGACAAGGGATCTTAATGTAGATGCTCCAACAGTACGGCACACTAGGGCACAATATAAAACTCTCTTCAGTGCTGTAAATGATCCACTCCATGTAGTGAGGCTGCCTCCTCACAAAGTCACCATGACCCCACTCAAAGATCAGTATCAGATACAACGGTTTGGAAAAGCAGTCCCTGCCTCCCAGAATAAGAGGCCACGATAGGCTGACTCCCCCAGTCTTCTACTAGAGTATTCACCATGGATCAGTACAGACAGGGTTAATACCCCTCCATATCAAGAAGACTCTTTGAAGTGTCTCTTGGTATAGGCAGTAATTACAGCACCACCAGTCGTAGTAGTAGTAGCACGTATTTACACGCGTGTGTGTGTGCGTGCATGTGTGTGCGTGCATGTGTGTGTGAGTGTTAGTATTGGGTTGTGACGAGAGAGAGAGAGAGAGAGAGAGAGAGAGAGAGAGAGAGAGAGAGAGAGAGAGAGAGAGAGAGAGAGAGAGAGAGAGAGAGAGAGAGAGAGAGAGAGAGAGAGAGAGAGAGAGAGAGAGAGAGAGAGAGAGAGAGAGAGAGAGAGAGAGAGATGTTATGGTTCTCCGGGGAAGTGATTACACTTGGTGGTAGCATACATGATGCAATTCTCATCACAATGCCAAACGTATGTAGACCTCGGTGGAGCCACGTGCCCCTTAGCAACAGAGCAAGAGAGGAGCAAAACAACATGGCTTAAAGTCACTGTGTGAGGCTCAGCGCCTGATGCAATCTCTAGCCACTAAGAGTTTACACGCCGGAAAGGCTGACCTTGAAAAAAATCACTGTCAAGGGAGTAGTCATTGACGTCATCGGAATCGCAACGGCGCTCACAGATATCCTCAAAACCAACGCTAATGTTAAGGTTTATGCAATCTGATAATGCTACTATTACTACTGCTACTACCATACTTCTTCCACTACTTCTATTTGTACTTCAAGTACATCTATTATTACTACCACTACGACTAATAATAATAACAATAATCACCATCATCACCATCATTACCATAATACAATCATTCATAATGAATGTTAATCCTAACAATCAAAACCAATAACATGGTGTGTTATGTGCTGTCTCCTCAGAATGCTGTGGCTAAGTGAGGAGAATGATGAGCTCCAGACAGGAGGAAACTCTGCGCTTTTTCCACTATGTCGAGGAGAGCGGCCTGAGAGCCTACAGCGGCCTGCTGGCTCAGAACCTGGACCACGCCAGGAATGACCGAAACAGGAGCTACCTGCAGGACAAGAAAGACAAGAAGAGAAAACAGGAGGAAGCCATTAAGAGGTGAGTGAGGGGGGGGGATCAACCCGGTGGGGGAGGAGGGCCCTGAAGTGCCCCCAAGGGGGGTGTGTGTGTGTGTGTGTGTGTGTGTGTGTGTGTGTGTGTGTGTGTGTGTGTGTGTGTGTGTGTGTGTGTGTGTGTGTGTGTGTGTGTGTGTGTGTGTGTGTGTGTGTGTGTGTTGAGGAAGATGGGTGAGAGGGGGTGGAAGAGAGGGAGTGATAGAATGCATGAGGGAGGGGGGGAAGGGATGGATAGATGGAGAGATACCATTATGCACTGACGAAAAGACATTGCAGAACATGCCTCGCATGTCCCGGGGCAAAGTCTGCAACAACAAAAATGAATCCATTCTCGATCCATACTCAATCCATATTCCACGGCTTGCCTAACCAGCACGTATCGCGCAACCTATTAAGCAGTGATCAGCGCCAAGCCAATAAAACACTTGATTCGTCTACAACGTTCATTGATGAAAACCATTCGGCCCTTTCTAGACTTTGGCTGTCATAGTGCCAGAGAAGTGCTGTACTTATGAATGGTGGTGATGTTATGACTCGGAGCCTCCTACCTGCCTCTCCACTCCCCAAGTGGGCCGAGAGGAGTGAATGGGTTCGCTTGAGGAGGAGGAGGTGGCTCAGAACTGGGTCGCCAAAGGGTCCCAGTGGCAGCATGCTTTTTTTGGTTGTCAGTGGACTGGCACCCCCCCCCCCACACTACTCTATGGAGGATAATTATTTTTTCCCTTTTAGATTTATTTGGACCTTGTCCTTGCACAGAGGTTGACACTGCTCTATTTTCCATAATCAGAGTTTGATGAGATTGTGTGTGTGGGGGGGGGGGGGGGGTTGGAGGACATAAAGTCCAAAGGAAAACATTCTGAACTTGCTTTTAGAATATAGCAAAACAACTGAGGCCTTGTAGGACGTGACGTTAGGCCCCAGTGGTGGGCCGGTAGTGAGCAGCTGGTTACGCTGTGGAGTGATTGGCAAAAAGGAACAATGTTCAAAGAACAAGCCCTGAAAAGACGGAAAACAAACAAACAGGCAGCCTTTCCCGCTGCTGTATATGGTGCCCCACATACACTAAGCTTCTCCGCTATGTAAAAGTTGACCTGCTCCATCCCTAATCCTTAAGGGGTGCCTTAATGTATTGTCATTTAACTCCTGCTTACTCTTTCATAGCTACTGATGCTATGATTAATGAATTTGTTTATTACCATTTACTTATACATTTGCATTCAATCCTTTACCAAAACAAAACATTCAGAAGCATCAACAACAAACAGGATCCCTGCTGGATCCCCTCTCCATTCAGCTCCACTTGGTACAGCCCAACGAGGTCTGAACACTCACACCTGTGCATGGTTCACCTCAAGGGAAAAACCAAAAACAATGCAAGGCAATAGAACAACATAATAAACAGGATGATAAACTCAAAGAGAAATACCATTCTGATATACTCAAACTATAGATATGTATGATGTATATCATGAACGCTACTATTGGTTATCCCCAGCTGACCAGGGAGGGGGATCATGCAGCCTCCTCACAGGCCTCATTGAGCCACACCGGCCCTGCCCCCTCCCTGCTGATCCAGAGCGGGGAGAGCCCTCTGTAGTATTTGTAACCAATCACAGAGCGCCGCCAGGAAGGCCTGAACCAATAGGGGGGCGTGTTCCGGCAGCGTGGTGGCGGGCACGTGGCCGCGGCGTGCTCGCTTTGTGAGCCGAGCGGGGTGCGTGAACCAGGAGAGGCTGGGCTGCCTGCTCAGGGATTGATGTTCACGTGTGAGCGCGTCTCCGGCGCGGTGCCGGTGTCAGGGTACAGCCTGCCTCGAGAGAGTGCTCAGGGATTGATATTCATGCCGCTTTTATCGTTTGAAAATCATTCCCCATGTGAAGAGGGGTTTGAAGGGAATGAACATTTGCAGGATGTTATACTTTTCCTTTTTTTTTGGAACAGTTGTATTAGCAACATATTCACGTTATACCTTTTCAGTGGTGGTTACATACTACGTTATGTCAATGTATTGAGTGCTAAGGAGGCTTTTCCCTTCTCACACGACAGTGCGGCTCAACCCCCTTAGTGACCTTAAACGGTAAACAAACGTTTATGGTTGAGAGGCTTATGGTAAACTCTGTCCCACGCTATCAAACACTTTAATAACCGGTCAACTCGCGTGTCGCACATGTAGACAGATATCAGAGCAGCTGCTGAGAGTTTTAAGCTGCATGCATATGATGATTATTGTAATGTGACTTTAATGCCGAGCTTTGAGTGTGACCAGATGTGGTTAAAAGAAGCAAATGGATAGGAAGGGCTCCTCTTCCCTCTTCAGACCGCCATGCGGTGCTGATGAAGACGATGAAGACACGGAGGAGACATTAGGTGTGTTGCCCATCACATCCGGATCAACTGACCATTCTCCGTTATATTTTTAAAGTCTGAAAGAAAGTCAGTTATTATTAATTCTACCCTTTCATGCATTTATAATTGATCCTTTCATCACATGCACACGCATCGTCCCTGCCTCCGAGACAGTCAGTTTTTTTCTGTGTAAAACCAAGAGCTGAGGAGTGTCAGATGAATATAATGTCCTGCTATCCTTCCGGTGTCTCTCAGCTGTGGCCAAAACTAAAATATTAATTAAGAGTCACTGGAGGAAGAGTCTAAAAAAAATGACTGGATATTTGATGAGACCCACAAGTAGGTCACCGAAGACGACCCATTTTGTAGGAACTGATATACTGATATATACCGTGTGTGTGTGTGTTTGTGTGTGTATGGCCGTCTTTGTCCATGCTTGTGTTCCTATGCATGAGAGAGGGGCTTTTTTGAGTGTTGAATCAGTTTCTTTGGATGAAAAAAGTGAACAGGCTTTCGTGCTGGCCTGAAAGAGAGATATCAACTCAGGGAACTGCAGCGAAGAGAAAAAGAGAGCAAATGTGTCAAGAAGTCCAGGATCAAGAAGGGAAAGAAAACCTTGTTTGAGATTAAATGTGTAGAACTCAGTGGCAGAAGACGCGTTCTGCCTGGTGACAGCTGGAACGGTTTTAGGCCAATCATATCAATGCATTGGGTTTGAGTAAGGCAGGCTTTTCTGCCTTCCTTCTCTCTTTCTCATTCTCTATCTCTCTCGCTCTCTCTCTCTTTCTCGCTCTCTCTGTTTCTCTCGCTCTCTCTCTGTTATTTGATTTCATGCATCTGAAAGACACTTTACCCAATGGCAGACAGGTGCATTCAGAGATATATACAAGATTCTTGAAATCAATGCATGTGCAGAATCACATACATGTGTGTGCTCACAAATCAGCATTAAATATCCACAGACACACACACACAGATTCTCCCTCCACTCCACAGTGTGTTTGTGTGTGGGGGTGGGGGGGTGGGGGGGCAGGCTGTGTGTTTGTGTTTGTGCTTGGTTCCCGTCACATGACATGACAGTGGGAGCAGACCATAGAGCTGCCCAACAACAAGTCACAGTGACTCCTGCGAGTGCACCTGTGTTCTGTCCCTTAGCCAATCACTGGGCAAATATCCTATAAATAACCCAGTCTGTGTGACTTCTGTCTCGCACACACAGACACTCACACCCACACGCCCACGCAAAAACAACAGATCTGGAACTTATGTCTACAATTGCCACTTGCATGATGCATATGTTACTTTGTAGCTTTGCACAAACACACACACAAACACACACATACGCATGCATGCACCTTCACACACACTTTTCCATGCACACAATTCATAACAACACACATAACTTCGTTCAACTCTATGCGGAAACAGATTCTATGCACAGTGTACGAGAGAGAGGGAGACCAAGAGAGAGAGAGAGAAAGAGAGTTAACACCACCGGCAAGACAGCTTCCATTGTTTACGCCTTAGGTTTCAGGTTTCAAGAACCTTCTTTCCGTTTTAAAGGCATGGTTGTCCTTAAACACAAATGACAATGAAACCGCCTAACCGTGTCTCAGTGCTGTAATGTTTACATTCATAAAGGGATGTTTGTTGTGTTTTTGATGTTGTAGGTCATTTCCCCTTGAAAAGCTAATGGAAGCAGCGGTTTGTAGACAACACTGGTGGGGCTGGATGTGCACGTGCGGTTTGTTATTATTGTGTGGAGAGAGGAAGCAGATTTTGTGTCTGGTTACCATGGGTACTGGCGGTGTTGCTAGGCAAAGTTAATCCCCGGACCAATGAACCCTTCCCACCAAGCACCTTCTGCTCAGCAGCTGGCTGGGTGGGAGAGAGTCAGCAAACTCACACAGCCAAGGCTCGCTCTCTCCCTCTCTCTCTCTCTCACCTGCACACAAAGACATGAGCAATAACATTGGGGTACACGCGCCTCGTACAAATGTTCCCATACATTTATGGCCATTTACATAAACACACCTACGAGCTTAAATATATATATATACACACTTAAATATATAATGAACACCCACCCACACACACACCCACATTAAATTAACACACACACTTAAATGTATACACTAATATAAATTAACACCCACCCCCAAACACACACATTCAATTAACACCTGCTCTTTCATATGCACATGACCACACATCCACAGTGATTGCAGAGCTACAGGAAATAAAGCAGGGTTTCTAACCAGATGCTTTCATGATAAATGTGGTCCAAGACGAGACATGGCAGGAGATGGAGATTTGAGAGTAATTTGTCTACAGTTACCAGCGGAAATCAGTTTATCCGGTAAACTAGAGTGAAGAGCTCTTTCGCTATCACACACACACACACACACACACACACACACACACACACACACACACACACACACACACACACACACACACACACACACACACACACACACACACACACACACACACACAGAGAACCACCATGCCCTCAAACATCATTACCACTCCATTCAGGACAATCATCCGTTTAGAAAGGATCAATCGTGGCCGTGATAGCATATACTTCCACTCTGCCATTACATTTGGTCTGGTGAGCAGATAGCACAAACACACACACACTTACCCTCTCTCACAGACACACACACACACACACACACATACACACGGTTGTGTGTGGCTTAACTGATATCCATGACTGATGGACATCACTGATGGTTCTGCTGAAACAGAACAGGCCTATTATAATTATCTAATTTGCAGCCAGACTTCGAAGTCCTCAACCAAGAAAGTGGCCAGTGAAGGGAGTAATAAAACCCTAATTCGTACACGTCCAGACATGCAACGGTGATGTAGTGTCTGCTATGGTGTTGTTGCTGTTGTTATTATGGTCTGGCATCATTTGGAGAATATGTCTCTAAAGGGAAAAGTGTGTTAGGGAAGTAGAGAAAGTACAGCGACGATCGTTTGGAACAGTATGGGAGCAATTTAGTTTAGTAGGATCTGCCAATCTGTAAAGGAAGTGGAC
>NC_044055.1:17916253-17923753 GCF_902167405.1 Gadus morhua | reverse complement strand
CGTGGATGTCGGGGGGCGGGACCCGCAGCCGGCGGCGGGGCCGGGGCCGCCGGGCGACGAGGACGAGCCCGGGGAGTCGGTGTACGAGGAGATGAAGTACCCGGCGCTGGAGGACTACGAGTACCGCACCGACCCGGTCGGCTGCCGCTCGGCCTGCCCCACGCCGGCGCCGTACGACCCCGAGCCGCTCAGCCGCTGCTCCACGCCCCGCAACATCCCAATGTGCGACATCCCCGCCCCCTTCCCCAACCTGCTCACCCACCGGCCCCCGCTGCTCGTGTTCCCGCCGGCGCCCGCCCAGTGCTCGCCCAACTCGGACGAGTCGCCCCTCACCCCCATGGACGTGACCAAGCTGCCCGCGCTGGCCGACCAGTCGTACAGCAAGTCGCCCACCTCCTCCGGCGAGACGCCGCCCTCCTCGGCCCACCTGCGGCGGGAGCTCTGCGCCACGCCCACCCTCACCGTGTCGGGGCGCTCCTCGGCGCCGCCGCTGCCCTGCACGCTGTACTCCAAGTCGTCGTCGGGGGCATACCAGCGGAGCCACTCGGCGTGCCCGTCCCCCGTCAGCATGGGCCGCTGCCTCACGCCGCTCAGCCTGATGCGGGCCGCGCCCTTCGACCCCGGCATGCCCTTCCCCGGGGGCGGGGGGCTGCCGCGGAGCGCCTCGGCCACGCCCCACGGGAAGGGCTCGCCGCCGCAGGATGGCGGCGGAGGGGGCGGGGTGGGCCGGCACCACGGGGGCTCCATGCAGAACGTGTCGACGGGCCGCTCCCGCACACCCACCAGCCCGCTGGACGAGCTCACCAACCTGTTCACCACGGGACGCAACATGCTGAAGAAGAACGCCAGCGGACGCAAGTCCAAGGAGCCCGGGGAAGGTGAGTGGTCCCCTCTGTTGGGTGGGGGCTCGTACTGGGGGTTCTTAGGGGGAGGTCTGGAGAGGTGGTAGCGAGCGATAAGGGGGTTTGATTCCCATATGAAAGGTTCAAACGTCTACTTGGTTTGTAGGAGGCACCTGTCACTTTATGCCATCATGGTACACAAAAAGCCAGGCTTTCTCTGTATATGTTCAGCCCACAGGACTATGAGATATTAGACGTTTAGTAGTATACGTTTATAGTTAAAAGTAATGCTGTACTTTAATAGAAGAAATCCTAGAATTCCTTTGGACACGTGTGTATTACGTGTATTTCGTGTTTCCATCGGAGCCTAAAGCCTGTTGAATGAGTATTCTCAACAGCCGCGCTTACAACATGCTTACCCCTCATGGTGTTAGTGGATCCCTGTGGCCCATATAACTCCTGTCAACTCCAGAGCCGGCCAGCAAAGTCTGATAGAGATCATACGATTTAATCTGAGGATAGTAGAGGCTAAAGCAGTTCTGTGAAGCCTAGTCGTGGCTTTGATCCATTGGGACGAATTACTTTTAAATATGTAAACATCATCTTTAAATACAGGCAATGACACCACTCTACTGAACGCAATGCCAGGAAATAGTAGAAACACTAAACATGGCACGTGACACGAGGTGAAAGATATGTCGGATAATTACAAAATACTAATGAAAACATGAAACTTAATTTAACTGATCTCTTTGATTAATTTCATCCGTTGTTTGGATCTTACTCTTTGATTCATGTTGCAAATGAACGTGTTAATTCTACTGGATAACATAAACTGTAGAGCGAATACAAATCTCTCGCTAATTAAAAGGCCTATTGCATAATTTATAACGTTATTATTAAAGTAGCCAACACATACTTTGAATTACGCATTTGCAGACCATGCAGCAATGACGGCTGTTTATGAACTGCATAATGTATGGTTTCTGTGGAGAAGCGGGTCATGTATTCATCTGAATAGCCATAGAACAGAGGGGTATTCTGTAGTGGCCCCTCCCCCCCCCCTAAACACAGACTCTCACCAACCAGTGATATGATCCTAATGTGCCATGCATAATAATAAACAAAAACACAGCGGATCGACATTCCGTCTATACAGCCGGCTCTACTTGATGCTCGTAGCAACCACCACATGGCAACAGAGCATGAGGAGGAATCCCTGTTTGTTATTTCTGAGGCATCCCAGCCAATCGCAGCTCAGGCTGCCTTGGTTGTCAAGTTAGTAATGAGCTCCCGGGTAGAAGGATACGTGTGTGTGCGTGTACATGTGAGTGTGTGCGCGTGTGTGTGTGTGTGTGAATGGAAATGGGAGGTGGCTTATTTACTATCAAGCAACACCTGATCCGAGTGCTCCTGTTTATTCTCCAGGACCAATCAGAGAGAGGACGGTAACCGATTCAACCAATGAAGATAAGGCTTTGCCATGTTGCCTATTGGACCTTGTTTACTTGCAATTGTCAACATTACCTGATAATGTAAAGGCATAGGTTATTCTTTGATTCATCGAAATGGTGATATTCAACCACCATTCCAAAGTATCTTGACAAGCAACGGTTGCATAAAGGCTACTTATCTTGACGCTGAAAAGAACGGGGGACAGTTGTTGTAGTTTGACCACTACAACTGAGCCTATAAAAAGGGGGCAGCTAAACAGTGTGTGTGTGTGTGTGTGTGTGTGTGTGTGTGTGTGTGTGTGCGGTAATTAGCCATGTGCAATCATAGCATCCAATGCATATTCACATATGTACATGAGCACTACTTTGACACAGTTTTCCTGAGATAATGGAGAAATCCACCGCTAGCCTGACCTACTTAATCAACTAGTTAATCTCTCCCTCTCTCTCTCTCTTGCTCTTTAATCTCTCTCTCTCTCTTTCTCACTCATTAGCTCAAGCATACAAACAAACATGTGGCTCCATAACCGGATACACATGTAGTGTAACAAGCCATCAGAAATATAGACCGTGACACAGATGCAAGGGAATCACCACATGCATAGAAATCAATCATGTGCATTAATATTTAATCATCTCTCTATTGGACTGTCAATTAATTTAGAAAAATGTATTCATGTCCCAGAGGAATGATTGTCTTGCATATCTAAATAGAAAACACCATGGGTATTTTATGGGGTTTTCATTTTAGGTTAGCAATAATTTTCTGCTGATAGTATTTTCTCAGTTTCACATAAATTATTTAAATGAGTTTGAAGGAATACAAATTTTAAAAGAGTTCTATCTGTTTGCATCTTTGCATGTTGAAAGACGGCTATGAACGGACATACATGTTATTGTAGTCCCTTGAGATCTCGCAAATTTAAATCACATTTTGCTATCAGTGGGTGGGAGAAAAAAAAAGCTCTGCAGCCCAAATGTCGCCTCCTCAGTTTGTAGAGAGTGGCACCTAGTGGAGGCTTTAGGGTATTGCACGGGTGAATGGCGCAACAGCATAATACAGTGTTGTGCAGTAGTGTTTGCTTTCATCAGGAGCATAGCTTGTTCTGTTATGCGGACCTCGTTCATACCATCACAACACATAAAATACCATCCTAATTTAGAGGTGGCCGAGTTCCTTCAGGCTGCTCCTGCGATAACCTTCTAGTACCGGTATCATCCCATTGTTCGACCTGACACTAACCCACGTCTCCTGGTCTCCCCTGCAGCCGAGTCTAAGAGCAAGTCCCACTCGGAGGCCAAGCGCGAGGGCAAGGAGCGCCACGGCAGCCACAGCAAGGAGTCCAAGAGGGAGTCCAAAGAGCGCCACCACAAGGAGTCCTCCCACCGCAAGGACCGGGACCGGGGGGACAAGGGGGACAAGGAGTCCCACGCCAAGCGCCGCAACAGCAAGGACCGGGGCTGCAGCTCGGTCGAGCCCATCCCCACGCGCCGGGACTCCAAGGAGAGGGGCTGCAGCTCGGTGGAGCCCGTCCTGCTCATGAGGCGGGACTCCAAGGACCGGAGCGGCAGCAACGGAGACCTGCTGACGGCCCGCAGGGACAGCAAGGACCGGACCATGGTGGGCGGCGGCATCGCGGGCGGCCTGGGCCTGGAGGCGCTGCTGCGGCAGGACGGCAAGGAGCGCGAGCGGCTGCTGCTGGACCACGGCGCCCCTGAGCCGCTGCCGCGGCAGGAGCAGGTCAGGGAGCGCTCCCGGAGCAGCGCCGAGTTCGGCCGGCACGAGAGCCGGGAGAGGCTGTTGGAGCAGCCGCCGGACCCGCTGCTGCCGCGGCACGACAGCAGGGAGCCCAAACACGAGGGCAGGGAGCGGCCCCCGGAGCTCCTGCCGCGGCAGGAGACAAAGGAGAGGACCCGGTCCGAGTACAAGCACGACGGCAAGGAGCTGGCCCCCGAGCTGCTGCCGCGGCAGGACAGCAAGGAGAGGGCGAGGAAGGGCCTGGAGCACCGGCACGACGGCAGGATCGACCAGCCGCCCGAGATCCTGCCCCGGCAGGAGACGTCCCGGGGGGGGCCGGAGGGCCCGCGGGGCAGCATGGACCGATATGGGTACAGGCAGGAGGAGCCCCGGCAGGAAGCCAGGGATCGGTGCTGCTACAACGGGGTGGACGTCCCGCCTCCGCCCCTGCCCAGGCAGGACGCCAAGGAGCAGAGCTGCAGGACTGGGCTTGAGACCCGGCGGGACAGCAAGGACAGGAGTGTGAACGGGGCGGAGCAGCACCGCTACGAGGGGAAAGACGCCAGGAGTCCCAACGGGATGGAGCACCGGCGCGACAGCAAGGAGCGGGGCGGGACGCCGCGGCGAGAGGGCAAGGCCAGCTACAACGCGGACCAATCGAAAGCACAGGAGAGGAACGGGAGCGCGGGGCTGGGGCAGCACTCGTCCACACCCACCCATCACGGCAAGCCGGCCGGAAGCCCACCCGCCGTATCGGGAACCGGAAGTGGTGAGGGTTACGGCCGCTATTTCATCCGTACAACTGTAATCAGCCAACACTAAAGCGTGCTGTTATACCAGTGTGTGATTATGGTTCATTTTTCTATGCAGAACTCAAAGCACCACCTAAGTATGGCCGCACAGCGTCCGTACCTGGGACCCAATCTCCCATGGGTACACCGCAGAGGAAAGGAGGAGACTCCCAGCCTCCACATCAGGTACGCAGCGCTCATACCTCCTCCTCGTCTCAGAGGGAAACAGACAGCCCCGCACCACCCAGTGTAGGTGGCTTCACCACGTACTGACTCCTCTCTCTCTCTCTCTCTCTCTCTGTCTCTGTCTCTGTCTCTGTCGCTCTGTCTCTGTCTCTCTCTCTCTCTCTCTCTCTCTCTCTCTCTGTCTCTCTCTCTCTCTCTCTCTCTCTCTCTCTGTCTCTCTCTGTCTCTCTGTCTCTCTCTCTCTCTCTGTCTCTCTGTCTCCATCCAAGATGCCCCAGATGCCCTGGATGTGTGGAGACAACACCATGCTGGACCAGATCGAGAGGAAGCGCACCCTCTGCATGGAGATCCGGTCCAGGCAGCACCCGTTCCTGCAGCGCACCCTGGAGAGGCCCCCGGCCGACAGGGGCCCGTCAGACAGGGCCCCGGCGGACAGGGCCCCGGAGAAGAGCCAGTGCAAGCAGCAGAGCTCGCCGGCCCTCCCGGGTTGGGAGAAGAGCAACGGGGCCAAAAACATCCGTCCCCCCCCGTACCCCACGCAGAAGACGGTGTTCTGGGACACCGCCATCTGACTGTCATAGCGACGTCGCTCTCATCCAAACCCGAACCCCCCCCCCCTCCTGAGTACCCGATCCCCCCCCTCCCTACCCCCCCCCCCTTATTTTCCCTCTAGGGCCGTGCTGATTGGCCCCCTGGACGCCAGGGGCACGGGGGCAGCCATGAGGGCAAAGGGAGGACTCGCTGATGTCAAAGGACAATGGTGATTACCATAGCAATATTTCTGCTCGTTCAGGTTGTCATGTTTTGTTATCATCACTGGTGATATTTGATATTTTTCTATCTCCTGTGACTGGATCCTTGTATTATACTTAGTAGAATAGATATTTGAATAGATATTTTCTAAATCAAACAGGGGATTGAAAGGTTAAATTATGTATAGTAGCTTACATCCAATATTTCTTTTAATGTTTTTTTTTTTCTTTTCGTTTTGGTATTTTACATTTGAAAGCATACTCTATCGATACTTGTACTTGTAGTACAACCTTCTTTTCACACGCGTACCACGATCATTTCTGTTGTGCGTGCTGGAAGCATTGAAATGAATCAACTATATTCTCTCAATATATACTCTGCATTTACACTGTTGTATTGTACTATGGGGAGGCGGGTTGTTAATGTACCTTAGACTTTCAGGACCCTCCATGCCTGGACTAGTGTGTGCTAGAATGTACAACAGTCGGTCCTAGAAAAAAAGAAACAGGTATATGTGTGTGTACTTCAGTTTGTGTATTACCGTAACAAGCTGTGTCGTCACCATGTTCAGAGCCCTTCACACCGGTTGAAACTTTAAGCAGATTACAAAAAAAAAGACGAAAATACCTGTTAGCTGGCATTTCTTTGTAGACGACTGACCAGGGTGTGAAATGTTTTACGGTTCTCTAAGATGACACTACAGGGACGGGCAGTGGAGGTGGTACATTCGGACAAACATGTTAAATAATATAGTTCCCAAGCAAAATCAACCAAAGCCTGTTAAGGGTGAGAGATGGCTGTGGTTGCACTTACGACGGTTCGGTCATTTAAAATAGGGTTGGTGGCAGTAGCTGGTGAGCCCCAGTACCCATATATAGTCATGCTCTACAAGTACCCTGACCCAGGGAGAGCCATGACTGACGCTTGATGCCAACAGCCAGCCAGTACAATCAACACCTGAGCTTTTAGTACCTTTCTTAATTTTATTGCAGACTATAGTAGCCATATGCACTTGCTTAAGAAATAACTGTCAAGAGGATGGTGATATATATTTTTAACATATGAGCCTAGCAGAGCTGTGCCATGTCGTTACCAATATACTGCCCGGGGGGGGGGGGGGGCGACCATGCACGAGACAGGCTGTCAGGGACCATGCAGTCATTTATGATTGGCTGTTGACAGAACAGCTCCATCTCCGTACCGATTGGCTGCTGATTGGCAGCCAATGAAGAGAGAGATGGAATCATAGAAGGACCTAAGGCATGGCAACAGCTCTGCGACCCCTGTCACTAGGACAAAGGGGTCGCAAGGAGGCCTCTGGACGTTTGAGGCTTTGTACGCAAACAGGAGAAAAACTGCACTTCCCATCAACCTCCATGACATTTTGATCAGGCGCCGAGCACATAGAGTACGTGTCCCCTACCCTCCCCCTCTCCCCCTCTACCTCAACCTCTTACCTACACCATCTCATTTGGTTGTCTTTTGCACATGACATGCAATGTCTGCATTGCCAAAACAGTATGGGGTTTGGCAAACTAACTAAACCTCCAGTACAAGTGCAGTGCCCCCTTTCTAATGAGAATCACGTCTATACAGAGTCCTTTGTGCTTTTATACCTGTGTGTGTGTGAGTATGGGTGTGTGTAAAGAGAGCGTGTGAGTGAGGTAAGTGTGGTTGTGAGCGTGCGTGTGCATGCGTTTGTGTGTGCCAAGCTTCACTGTATGCAGGTCAATTCT
>NC_044055.1:17806253-17911253 GCF_902167405.1 Gadus morhua | reverse complement strand
CCTAGAAAGCAAAAAAATAAAAATATTACAAATGTGTGTCTTATTGGGTCAAAGTTCTCTCTATTAATCAACATCCTTTATGATGTCCGGTTACTTACTGTTAACTTTTCATATATCTTGGCTGCAGGTGCACTCACCCTCATCTCCTCTGTAGCCTTTGTCTCCATGCCGACCCGTGGGCCCAGGAAAACCACGGGGACCCCAGGATCCAGCAGGACCTCTGGTCCCAGCAGGACCCATAGCACCTGTCAGCAGCACAACCCAGGTCCCATGCATTAATGACGCTACCATCATTAGCATCTTCATTGCTACTACTTCTTGTGTGTGAATAGGCATATTTTCTGTTTTATTTTATTTTTATTTTTGATTGAACTGAATTCTAGGAGTTTCCTGTTCTTTCGGCTGTGTCACCCGGACTCCAATTATTTACAATTAATTTGGAATGAATAAAATAACATATTAGTGTATCTTTGATTATAATATTAATATTAAAAAAATAATACCGTACCTTTAGGTCCTCTTAAGCCCGGGGACGATCGACCGGGAGGTCCTAGGAAGCCTTTGGCCCCCTTAGGGCCGTCTCGTCCCTGGAGGCCAGATCGCCCTTGGTCCCCCCTAGAGGCGATGGTGGTTCCTGGGTACCCTTGATCTCCAGGAGCACCTTCACACAGAAGACACGTAGCACCCACCTGATGGGTCACCTGGGAATTGTATTTTAAGTACTTTTTCGGCCATTTGTACCTTCATATTTTTCTCAGGGGGATATATGGGAATATAACAATTATTTTCTCTGTCTATTTATGTGATTAAAAGGTTTCTATCTCGTTTTTCTACTTCCGTCTCTTTCATTTGACTTTATTCAAGTTATATCATGCATGTATTATCATTGTTTTGCATCAATCCTGCTTTTTTCCAAAAAATAATACAGAAATGTGTTTATAAAAAACCTCCTGAGAGCCAAACACACGGACACACACAACGACACACTCGTGGACCCCCTGGGGAGCCTTGGCGGTGGGAACAGAGAGCACCACAGACCTGGGGACCCCACTGCTCCTGGACGCCCGTCCGGCCCCGGTTCTCCCCGATAATCCTTTTCCAGGTCGCAGCACTCCCGGCCTGAGGTTCTGGGGGGCCCGGCCTCCCCGGGGGGGCCAGGGGGTCCTGAGGGGGGGAGGAGAGGGTAACTATATTTCATCTGCATTTCCCACTCTGGGATTAATAAAGTACATCATATCTCATTTTGTAAAAAATGAGATATGATGGGAGGGTTAGCTGTTTTATTTATTGCAGTTTTTTGTCCTCAATTTAGAAAATGTACCTTGTAAACCTTAAGAGGCACAATAATCAATAACTTACATTATTTAAATGTTCAATTCACCTGACACGTCTTTGGATATAATATTTAATTTAAAGACAAAAGTCCAAAGTGACGGGGCAGACCGTGGTATCCAGGTGGGCCATTAAGCCCCTTGTGTCCAGGATGGCTTGACCCTGGGAATCCTGGGCGTCCCATCTGACCTTTGACCCCTGGGAAACCATTTGGACCCGGAGGTCCAGGTACATCGTCGCCTTGAAATCGAGACATTCAATGAATATTTGTAACGCTTAATTACGTATCAAAGCAAATGTGTCTCTTGAGAGACATTGGATGTAAGAGACGCGTTCATTGGATCTGACCTAATAAATGCCTCCGTTGCCTTACCTGTCGCTCCCTTCGCCCCATTTGGGCCCCTCAGTCCATCGAGTCCATCCCGCCCTGGTAATCCTGGCCCTCCTGGTGAGGGAATTATGTAGAATTATGCATCTCATTCACGTATTTTAGTCAATCCTTTAGGCCATGCATTTCACCATCTCTCCAAAAGGGGCATGCGATCCATCACATTAGAGCTCCAGAGGTCCTGATCGGGGTCTCGGTCAGCACCTGAAGGGCCAGGCCGGCCTGCGGGTCCGCCGGGCCCCTGGACTCCATCAACCCCTGGAAAACCAGGAAACCCCGGGAGACCCTGTAGGCCTTGCAGCCCTCGGAAACCTGGCCGCACAAAGACAGTCGTTCAACTGATGTGCTGAAGAATTATGATATAAAACATCACATCGTTTCAAACCTACATCCATAAAATTCATAAAAATTGTGATTTTATAACAAACAATTTGTATAGAAATATAATTCTCTCAACCTATTTCATGATGCACAGGAATACCGTACTAATCACATTGAACATGCTTACAAGCTAAGCTAATAGTAAGAGACAGAGATGGTGCAGGTGTGGTAAGAAACCTAGCCATGAAGAAAAGAGCTCACAGACCTTGTTCCCCGTCCCTCCCCGGATCCCCAGGGGTCCCTCGGGCCCCTGGGAGTCCTTCGTACCCCTGGGGTCCTGGCTCTCCTGGCTCTCCAAGCCTACAGGTGACTGGAGAACAGACACATCAATACCAATCCCTTCTCGAGGACTACGCTGTGACCGGCCCATCCCGACACAGCGGTAACCACGGTTACTGAAGCAGTGGGCTCAACGGTCATTCAAGTAGTCATAAACAGCGTTTTGATGTGGAATGCGTTCATCCTACTGCAAATGGAGTTTTCCACACCACTTTGCTTTAGATACCCGCCAGACGACCAGCGATGTGGAGACGCACCTCAGAGAGCACGTTGTTATTTCTACAGGCCAGACTCACTTCCTGGTCCGTCCTCCCCCGGGGGCCCTTTAGGGCCCGGTGGGCCTGGCTCTCTGTACGACTCTCCCATGTCACCTGCAGCAGGGGGCAAACGGTATTTTCTTTAACCCCTCTGTTCTCCTGAATAATGAATGAACGGATGGAGGATCACAGACGCACACGAAAACCACAATTTTATGTCTCCTGTTCCTTTTGTTGGCCCTTCTACGAACCATCTTGACTCACCCTTGGGCCCTGTGTGCCCCCGAAGGCCCAGCAGGCCTGGAGGGCCATCGACCCCTGGGTCGCCCTGTAACATTGTAAACGCACAAAGAAAAATGATACGTTAAAAAAATAACCCCCAGATCAGTTTAGGTTAGGCTGTGGGGGAGAGCAAGGCGAGAGTCCATCACGCACCGGTGGTCCAACCTGACCCGTCTGCCCTCGCTGTCCAGGGAAGCCTTTGATTCCAGGCAGCCCTGGAGGCCCTCTGTGTCCTGCTCTGCCTGGAGGCCCAGTCAGGCCCTTCTGCCCCCCGGCCCCAGACCAGCCGTCAGCCCCCGAGGCCCCTGGCTGTCCTCTGACGCCGGCCAATCCTGCAGGAGAGAAGCTCAGAGATGAACTTCTGTTGACGACTTCACTTTGATCATTTCATGTAGATAGGACGTAGAAGGATGTTAATGATGAATCTAATTAATGATGACAAAGATCAACACAAATGGGATTCATGTTCAACAAAATACATCAAAAGACTTGAAATTGTTACAAGTTAAATCTCTCTTTTTAACTTAGATAGATAGAGCAATACTAGATTGGAGCTGCATTTTTAAGGACGAGGAGAATACAAAAATGTGTTAATTGTATCCAATATTGAGTTATAGATGAGTTGTATTGTTATCATTGAGACATTACGTTGACTTTACTCTATTACCTTGCAGTCCAGGGTTCCCTGGTGATCCGCTCTTTCCTGGTGACCCTGGTTGTCCCTTCAATGTGATCTCCACAGGGGGTCCAGGGGCACCGCGGGGACCGGGGAGACCTGTGGTAGTAATAGCATATCTCTATCCCGCGACTTAATTCAACCGCAGTGCAACACACTTGACTAAGGAACAATATTGGAGATGCTTTGTGGCAATTTGGTCCGTCTTTTGGAGGTGGTGGTTGTATGGTCATTTATTTTAAAACACTAATGTGTAAAGAAATTACCTTTAACGCCAGATGGTCCGTTGTCTCCTGTCAACCCTTGGCGTCCGTTAAATCCTCTTTCCCCCTGTTTTCCGTTAGGACCTGGAGGTCCAGTTCCACCGGGGAAACCTACTACCCCATCCCTGCCAAGATGACCCCTCTCCCCTGGGAAGAGAATCAAGGTCTGTGTGTAGTGAATCATTTTTAAGGCCAACCATGAAAACAGGGGTTTAAGTTTGCCCTCTAGTGGTGAAGAAAGTATTTAAAAAAGAAACAAATTTTCCGGAAAAATGTAAACATAGCCTGCCAAAGTAGGGAGGGATCACAAAGCAGATATCACAGCATTTTTTTTTTAACACATGTATGTTGAGGCAGCCAATAACCTTTCAGTCCAGGCTGGCCATTGTACCCATCCTTCGAGGGTCCGAAACCGCCTTTATCGCCGACTGGGCCCGGAAATCCATGAGCGCCGGTCACACCTTTTCTACCCTTCAGGCCATAACCCGTTGGACCCACAACTCCTTTCAAACCCTTTCGGCCAGGAAATCCTACACAAAATTGTGAAATGAAAACGGACAATGAGAGACACAAAATGTTATCAATGAAACTCGAAAAAGTCTAGACCAAATTGGTCCAGCATCCACCGCGTTCAGCAGATGCAGTGTGGGCGTGTGCCGCCGGCATTCTCACCCGGCCTTCCTATCGGGCCTGGGTTGCCTGGAGGTCCAGGTACGGAAGGTTCACACGGAGTGCATGAGGCCCCCGGGGGACCCGTGTCTCCGAGGTCGCCAGCGGCCCCTGACATCCCCTTTGCACCAAACGGGCCTAGTTGACCACGGACACCTGTGGCAATTCAATCACAATCACATGTTGTATATTAGCAATGTAGCATTATTCTTGACTTCGTGTCGGACTGCACAGCCTTTTAGCCTTAACCTAGTCAACATACTCCTATGCCTTTATATCTAACCAGCCTCTGGCCCAGAAGCGGATCTTTCATTAGGCAAACCTAGGCAAGTGCCTAGGGCCCCAACCAAATCTGTCTTTATTAGGGGCCCCCAAATCTGACCCCCCCAGCCATTACTTATGTAAAGTAAAAAAAAAAAAAACATTTCTAGTAGAAAAAAATAACAAAAATATCAACATAACGCCGAACTAATGCCTAAATAATAATTTTCCAGCACACATGCCCCCCTCCATTGTGCATTGGACTAGTCCAGAATATGATTACGTAGTAATCATATTCGAAATAACGTACTTCAAACCAAAGCAGAGGGATGCGACTCGGTGAAAATGAAGCGGCAGAATTATGATAGTGGTTGTGCTAAACGAAAACAAAAAGCTGAGAAGAAAAGAATTGCAGATACACTGCCGAAATTGACTTCATTTTTTACACCTGCTGCTGCCACAGCAGCCGCTGCTGAACTTGCGACGGGCTCTGCTGTTGGGGTTCTATTCTGCTGCTCACCACTTTTCTCTGATATGAAGACTTTTGAGAAGACGACAACAGTAAGACTTTGTGTTTACAAATGCTTTCTGTCTCACACACACACACACACACACACACACACACACACACACACACACACACACACACACACACACACAGCTTTGCCACACACACAGACACAGACAGACACACACACACACACACACACACACACACACACACACACACACACACACACACACACACACACACACACACACACACACACACACACACACAGTTTTACTCACATGAAATGGTGAAGGCAACAGGGAAAATGGACATTTGAAGATGGAGAACTTAACCACTTGCACACCTAAACACCCCCCCCCCCCCCCTCTCTCTCTCTCTCTCTCTCTCTCTCTCTCTCTCTCTCTCTCTCTCTCTCTCTCTCTCTCTCTCTCTCTCTCTCTCGTTTGAGTAATAAACAGGTAATTTTGGCAAAGGCTGGAGAAATCTGAAACTGATTTTACTGTGGAGAGTTGAGTGGCAGTGCACTATGGGTTTATTGCGATTCTAAGAGTATTGGGATGGTTATTTGTTTTGTGTACGTGTTTCAAAAATGAGGGCCCCATGTCTATATTTTGCCTAGGGCCCCAAAATGGCTAGATCCGCCCCTGCTCTGGCCATGTCCCAACTGTACACTTTTTTGTCCCTGTCTGAGTGTACTATGTATGTCCATATTGTCGTGTTATCTGATCATGTGTGTGACCGCTATTGACTCTTTTAACATAAAATGTATTATTATTATTATTATTATTACTGATGAAAACCAACATATATAAATATAAACATTTACCAAGGGGGAAAGTAAGAGTTTTGAATGTACAAAAAGGTCCCTGAGCCTTCTCCAGCTCTGAGGAGCCTCACCTTGTAACCCAGGGGCCCCTGTTTCTCCCAGAGGGCCCTTTCTGCCCGGGTTGCCTGGGTGGCCGGGGCGTCCGGGCGGACCAGGCCTTGAGGTGCGGAAGTCCCCACGGTCCCCTTTCCTCCCTGGAGCTCCGGAGTACCCAGAAGGGCCAGGGGGCCCGTCCAGAGTGCCTCCCCTAGGACCAGGGTACCCCTGGTCTCCGTCCGGACCTCTGGGCCCTAAAACACACCCAACCCGCCATGATGACAACCTCGGAAACAACCAGGATTATTTTGGGGGGTTGAATGTATGTGAGGAAAGAAGAAGTTTGTACCTTGTGGTCCGCTGTGTCCGAATCCCCCGTCATCTCCTCTCACACCTTTAGGCCCCTGGTGGCCACGAGTGCCTGCTAAGCCATCCCTTCCGTCTGCACCAGGGTACCCTAGTACAGCATGTTTAAAGAAGAGTTTAGAACAACCCGATGTGTCTTGTGTTTTAACCTGACCATGACTTACAGGTCTAAAAGTGGCATTTCAAAATCCCACGCCAAAGTATTTCTGTGAGACCAAACAGATTGAAACCTTTGATTCACTCACCTGGCATACCACGCCTCCCCTTGGGACCGGGCGGACCCGCATTGATTTTGTCAAGACAGCAGGCTTTCACGTCACCTAAAGACAGAATCGGAGACCATCATTATTTTACTAAAAGTGAACCTCCTTTTATGAGGGGTAAGTCCTCCTACAAGTCCACACTTTTGCCACTTTGCTACGTTGACAGATGGGGTTTTTTTTTATTGGAAGAAAATGCTGCGATAATACAAATAAAACAATTCTGAGACACAAACTGATGCTGTTGTTCCTCACCTGGAGGTCCAGGTCGTCCTGGAATGCCCTCTGAGCCGGGACCACCTTGATCCCCCTGGCGGCCGTTGGGACCACGACGACCTGGGAATCCTGACCCTTGAGAGCCTGCGGGCCCCGGGGCCCCTTTGGTTCCTTGATAACCTGGGAACCCTTTCGGGCCCATTGATCCTGGGAATCGGTCTCCCTGCAACGGAAAAACTGTATTTCCGAGGTGTGCCACAGAGTCGGACATACCAACTATTGACATATTTTAAACACGTTTACCCAATTCTAATCTGCTGCAGGTCCTTCCTGATCGTGAGCTTTGCGGATGTATTCTGTATTCTTGTTTTTTTTGTGCATTGCCTATTTCTTACTATATGTTTCCATATAAATGTATTAACTTGCAGTGTTTTCTACAGATATAGCAGTACTACATTTTAATAGTGTTCCTTGTTTATAACCAAAACACAAAGGTGCCTGCTCGAACATAAACAGACAAACGGATGATACACTCACCGGTGCTCCAGGGTCTCCCACGTGGCCAGTTTCCCCGTCCTCTCCTAGACGCCCCTGCCTCCCGGCCAGGCCCTCCTGCCCAAGAACACCACGCTCACCCTTGGCTCCTGGTCAAAATAATGAAGGGCTTTACACGCAAACACAAAGCAGCCATTAAGCTCCAGCTAAAACACATGGATCTAATGGCTTCAATTCATTGAGCTTAATAAGCGAAGAACGTCTCATAGTAGTTTACGAACCATAATCAATTCTTGAAATCTCAGCAGAGCTCACCTGGAAACCTGTTGGAGTCACCCTTCTGACCTTTCCGTCCTTTCTGTCCTAGAGTTCCTATAAAGCCCTGCAACCATAATTACTCACATGTACTTCATACATCTTACATGGTAAAGGACAAGTGAGATGGAATTAGTTTATCATCAAGACTGCAGCCTGCGCATCCCCACATCCATGTTTCCCGTACCTGTGGGCCTGTTGACCCTGGCCCTCCTCTAAACCCTGGATCTCCTTTCTGGCCCGGAGTTCCAGGAAGGCCATTATAACCTGGGGATCCAGCTGGACCAGGGGGCCCGATGCCTCCGTACCCACCAGTACAGCTACACACTCCATCACAGCCTGCGAAGAAGGGCACGCACACACACACACACACACACACACACACACACACACACACACACACACACACACACACACACACACACACACACACACACACACACACACACACACACATATACAGCCACATTAGTGAATAGACTTTAATTCACACAATCAGCTACACAAATCCACAGCAAACTGAACATTACCCGGGCTCGGCAAGTAGGTTTGTCAGTAAGTAAAAATTATGTAGCATACGGTTTGTTTAAATTAACTTCTGAATTTCAGCGCTCAATATTATTGCTGGCAGGGCCAGCTGTGGCACGGGGGCCAGCCTCGGCACGGGGGCCACCAGGGGCCAACCCCCGGCAACACACGGCCCCTGACTTGACCTCAAGGATCAAGGAGGGTCTTTTTTGAATTAGATAGTGGGATGAAGCAGTGGAGTAAAACCAGATCACCTTTCAGGCCTTGGTCCCCGGGGCCTCCGCCTCTTCCCATGTCTCCGGGGGCACCAGGGTCTCCTGGGTAACCCGGTTCACAGTAGTAATCTACCGGGTGGGGAAGGGAGGCCACAGTCACATATCAAACATACCTATGCTATTCGGACCATTGAGGAGCACAAAAAAAGGAATTGAAATGCTCACCTCCACACCCTTATGGAGGTCCGACAGACCGTCACAACCACACACACACACACACACACGCACACACGCACACACACACACACGCACATGGACACAAACAGGCCAGAGTTCAGAATAGTAGCAGATTTTTAACACGATGAGGAACAAAATTGTACTGGGTGCATAAATATCGATGCCTATGTGTTGATGTAAATATGAGTGATGAGCTAACCCTTACCTGGTGGACCGGGGAGGCCTGTGACACCTTTTGCTCCAGGGGGTCCCTTATATCCCTTAGGTCCTTGGACATTATCTTTGTAAACACCCCCTGGCTCTCCCTTAGACCCCTTCGGGCCAAAAGGGCCTGGTGGTCCAGGCTCCCTATCTGAGAAAGTAAATTGGTCACAGACAAACAACGTAGAATAAATTACTCTTTCTAATGAGCTCTATTTTCTCATTCCTATCTCGTCAATTTGAGATGACATAGGGACAGAACTTCTTAGTCGATGGAGGATGATTGATTAGTCAAAAACATGTAAATACCTTCTGATAAAACACATGAGGCATAGTGCATGCCTGGTCTAGAATATTGTCCGTAAACTATGTTCCGAGACTAAGACGTTAGTTCTTGCCTACCTGTTGTTATTCCCGGCGGGCCGGGGGGGCCGTGCATGCCCATGTCCCCAGTGTCTCCTAGGATGCCAGGTGAACCAGGAAACCCCATGTCCCCTTTGGCACCTAAAACACACACAAAGGTTTGAGATTGAATTAACACCTCACTCAAGAACAACCTTTTCCCTCGCTTTATAGATATTTCTACCTATACCTTTTATTCACGGAAGTCTTCCAAATCCAAATCCAAATGAAAATTGTAAAAATTAATGAATGAATTAAAATAAACCAACTCAGAATCAATGTACCATTTCGGAGCTTCGACTTGTCAGTTTCTTGCTACCTGTTTCTTCCCTGTTGCGCACACAGGGAATGCTTGACACTATGGTTAAAACAATCCACCCCGTCTTAATTAGGACAGCACAGTAGTATAGAGTAGGCCTTGCTTGAATCCACCCAGGTTTACACCGCACAAACAATCCCTGCATTGTTGGCATGGAACTAAAAGGACTTGAAGTGGTTTGTCGGGGTCCGTCTCCCTTTCCCCAGGTCACATGATGCAGCTGTCTTATTTGGTGACCGTGAATCAGTCCTGTACCAGTGTGTACCAATGTACCAATGACCTGGACACCAGAAAAAACACAAACCACCACCAGCAAGACTCAGTCGATAACCACAGCATTTGAGAAAGGGAAAAAATTCCCCACGGACAGCGCCAAAGCTAAAGGGATCACTAACAAGGGGATGGAGTTCATCGCATGAGATGACCAACCTTTCTCCGCTGTGGGAGATATGGGGTTTTGAAGCCTGATGGAGTATATGGAGCCACGCTATACACTGTCCAGTCGTCGTAATTTTGCTGACGTCTGTCTCCCCGAAATTTAGTTGGGAGTCACGTAGAAAATCGACTAATGAATGTGACTATCGTTATTTATAGCGATCTGATAAATAGCGATCTGTTTTCGGCGCATATAGGCCTATCTGCCTAAGCCCACGTTGAAATAATTTTGATGTTGAATGTTGATGGCGCAGTTGTTGAAATAAACAGATTGATTTCATACGAATCATAAAAGCCTCTCACTGTGTCATTGTGATTAACGACGTCCCGTCGTCCAGGGGACGTAATTAATTGTCACCGCGAGGGTCAATATTCTCTCTCGGGTCGACCTCGGGACGAAGAGAATTTTGTGGGAACTGACTTCATTTTTCTGTTTAAATTTTCAACACTTTCTGCGAACCCAAACTGGTTCTTGGTCGTTGGAAAAGACTTATGTGAAAAGGTAAATGGAAAATGACCGAGCTTCGTTCAAATGGCTGTACCCGCTGCCTAATATCAATATCCACCCGAAGCAATGTTTTTTTCAACAATTGATACCCGCACCCGCCTAATCGTCGGGTGACCATGCGTCCCGATTTTGAGTTGCGTGTTCCGCGTCCCGACAAAAGCCTGTCGGCAAGCTAAAATGTCCAACCACTACGAAATGTCCCCTGTTGTCCAAATTTTTTTCATGCTTAAAAGAAGCAGGATTATAACCTAATTTTCAGTTTATTTTGTTTTTTACACATTTGAAGATTTTATTTAAAGTCAGATTTGTCTTGTTTCTCTTTTGTTGTTGATCCGAAAATGATCCGACCCGTGACTCAAAAACCGTGACCCGATCCGAACCGTGAGAGTGGCCTCTTCACATGGGCAGCAGACAGGCAGAGAACGTGATCGTGGGGGGTGGGTGGAGTTTTCTGTGGGTTTGTGTTGATTGTGGCTTCAAACCGTGCAAAGAAGCTGTTGAGGTTGTTGAGCAGAGAGATGTCGTCGACGCAGATCTGTGGCGCGGGCTTGTAGTCTGTGATCGTCTGAATGCCCTGCCACAGGCTCCGGGCGTCTCTGCTGTCTTTGAAGTGGCAGGTTATCTTTATATTTTTTGTCGCGTCCCGACAAAAGCCTGTCGGCAAGCTAAAATGTCCAACCACTACGAAATGTCCCCTGTTGTCCAAATTCTTTTCATGCTTAAAGGAAGCAGGATTATAACCTAATTTTCAGTTTATTTTGTTTTTTACACATTTGAAGATTTTATTTAAAGTCACATTTGTCTTGTTTCTTTTTTGTTGTTGATCCGAAAATGATCCGACCCGTGACTCAAAAACCGTGACCCGATCCGAACCGTGAGAGTGTCCTCTTCACATGGGCAGCAGACAGGCAGAGAACGTGATCGTGGGGGGTGGGTGGAGTTTTCTGTGGGTTTGTGTTGATTGTGGCTGCAAACCGTGCAAAGAAGCTTTTGAGGTTGTTGAGCAGAGAGATGTCGTCGACGCAGATCTGTGGCGCGGGCTTGTAGTCTGTGATCGTCTGAATGCCCTGCCACAGGCTCCGGGCGTCTCTGCTGTCTTTGAAGTGGCAGGTTATCTTTATATATCTTATCTTTATTGTATAGTCCTGTTTTGCTTCCCTGATGCCACGGGACAGGTTGGCTCTCGCTATTCTCAGGCCAGTTTCATCCCCGGCTCGGAAGGCGTTGTCTCTGGTACTCAGCAGCAGGTGGATATCCCCTGTCAGCCATGGCTTCCGGTTAGACTAAATGATGATAGTATTTGTGTGAGTCACATCATCGATGCACTTCCTGAAGAAGTACCAGTGTCTGTGTACTCCTCAATGTCTGTGTGGTTGTTGTATGTGGCTCCCTACTTAAACATTTCCCAGTCTGTTGTTCTTAAACAGTCCTGAAGGAGGCCCGCTCTTGCCACACACATACTTGCTTCCGAACCGGTTTGGTGACTTTCACTCTCATGTCTGTATGCTTGCATTAGCATAACAGTGATGTGATCAGAGAGTCCGATGTGAGGGAGGGGGCAGGCCTTGTATGCTCCTCTTTTGGTAGTGTAGACCGTATCCAAAATGTTAGCTCCTCTTGTTGGGAAATCCACATGCTGGTAGAGTTTTGGAAGGACAGTCTTAAGATCAGCATGATTGAAATCTCCAGCGAGGATGATGAATCCATCCGGGTGTGCTGCCTGTTCTTTACTGATGGCCTGATACAGTTCACAACGTGCCGCATTCCTGCACGCGTGTCGCTGCTGGTGGAGGCTGGAGGGATGTATACCGCGACTAGCAAGATTGCAGTAAAGTCCCTCGGAAGGTACAAAAGACGGCACCTTATGATCATAAACTCCAGCCAGTGGTAAACAGTGTTTACATACTACCACAGTGTCACCGCACCACGAAATACTGAGAGAAATGCATTAATTGCACGGTTCCCCGTCATTAAAGTGATGAATATCATAACTCAACATAATCCATTTTTAATTTGACATCACATATACTTTTCTGTTCACTGTCTGTTTTCTCCTCAATACTTTTTTTGAACTTCGATGTTGGCGAGACGTTGGTGTTCATAGTTTACATACCTATATCAATGCCTATGTGTATATGAGTGATATAAAGAGAACAGTTATCAAATAGATAGAGTGACAGTGTGGTTTACCTGGTGATCCGGGGTGTACAACAAGTAAGTTTAGTTCTCACATTGTTGCCTTTTGCTTTCATTACCGCAGGGGACAAAATAGGGACATGTTTGTCTTGTGAATGATTCGGTTTGTTTTTAAGAATCGATTGGCTTGATTGTTATTATCGACATATATCTGGTTATGAAGGGGTAGCTAGATGCTAGTCATTTTAATAGAATAAGTTGTATTGTTTTACTCCTTTGTGTATCTACAAAAAGGACGAGAGTATCAAAACAAAGATCGTCACTAGAGATGTCCTTTTCTGATCATTGCCGTATTCGTGGCCGTCTTCCTGTTGGAGCCTCACCTCTCGATGTAGTTCCATCGTAGTAGACTTGGGGCCCAGGATCTCCAGAGTCCCCTTCATAACCCTTTGAATGTACAAGGAATGAGAGGAGATCGGGAGATCAGACATCAATGTCTGTGTTTCCAATGAGGCTCCAAACAGTAACATGTAACATTAGGGGTAGTGGTTACCTAGTCACCTATCAGGTTAAAAAAGGTTTCGTACATTTATTATCATAATCGCTCTCCCACTCAATCTAATAATCATCAAGATTCCTTATAGACGTCGATTACCTGTGAGAGCATAGCCTATAACTATATTTTATTATTGTTGGGGAATGTGGTAGTAGCAAATCTACTTGGGCCTCCAATTCAGCTTATGTTCTGTATCAAGGTTCAAGACGGTTCTTCCTCTAGTGGCAGCAAATTACACGCTTCTTAAAAAAAAAAATTGGTCAATGCAGGCTGTGGAAAGTTCATTGTATGCATATTTTATCTTCTAATATACACTAAATACTTTAAACATCTACATTCACATATTTAAGGCGTGGATTATACAGTTTTTGTATATGACTGCAATGAATGTTTAGTTCAAGTGGGGGCCGTACGTAGATGTTGTTGTAAACCCTTTAGCAAACATATCCTCCCGGCCTCCCAGAGGTCGCTCCTACCTCAAGTGCTTCCTCCTGGTGATTTGATGTGTTTATGAGCGGGCCTATACATTTATTTCTACATCCACATAGTTCACCTTTGGTCCAATTCTTCCGATGAGGCCTGGAAGTCCCATTTCTCCACTAATACCCTGAAAGACATAAACCAAAATACATAATCATCAAAAGGATAAGTCGTTTTTGTTTTTTATCTATAGAATTTGACATCAAATGAAATGAATTAAAGATGCAATGTGGAGAATTGAGTGGCCTTTGGTGAAACAGAATGACAGAAATGGAACATAATAAGTATGTTATATTAGTGTATAATCCAATGAAAATAATATTCATTGTGTTTTCGTCACCTAAAATGTGTACCTTATCTACATAGGGAGCGGGGCCTCTTCTACAGAGTGCGCTATGTTGCAATGCCATGTTCCTACAGTAGCCCAGAACGAACAAATGGCTCTAGAGATGAGATTACATGTTAATCCTATTTAACTTTAAGCAGTGATATATAGTTTGACAGACTACATATACATACACCATATAAATCGTCAAGGAAACTCATCGGTTTTAACCGTAGCATCTCCAATCTCTTTGGAAAAGTGATGGGGTTATTGAGTTGGTCGCAATCTGCAACTTTACCTTTACTTTCTGTCCCTTTAAATATCATTGAGTCCTCAACATGATTTCAGAAGCTTTTAATGTAATGAAAAGTATACCTGAACTCCTGTTAACCCATCTCTTCCGGGGAATCCAGGAACGCCCTGTGTGATAACAAGTGTTGAGATATGTGAGTCATCTATATGTCTGGACATTTTGTTTTCAATACAACCATGGTCACCTACCCGTGGTCCAGGCAAACCAGGGATTCCTTTCTCTCCTTTAATCTCCTCATGGCTTCCCACAACATCACCCTGTGTGGATACATGGGTACACCTTAGGTTGTGATTCCTTAATGATTAATACTCAGCGATTCCATTAATGTGTTACCTGTGCAGCGCTGCATGAAATTGGGTAAAACTTATTAGCGTTAGCAGCTTTGATGCTCTTTTACTCCTTTATTGAACGTTGGGAAATCAAATATTTAAAACAAACCTCATGAATGGCTTCACACAACAACAAAGAAACTCACACTGACACCTTTAGGTCCACACAGACCTCCAGGACCTGGGTCACCCTGAGAATAGAATTCACACCAACACACACACACACACACACACACACACACACACACACACACACACACACACACACACACACACACACACACACACACACACACACACACACACACACACAGAATCATTTGTATTATTGACTTAGTTCATTCTGGGTCTTAAATATTAAAATGAGTGGTATCATTAATCAAATAATGCTGGGGAAACAGGCCTCAGAACAATGTTAACACAACCCCACCAAAAAACTTTTGGTGGGGTTCTTTTAGATTCTTGTGGTTCTTTACCTTGTAGCCTTTGGGAGGGAGGTATTCAGGGGGGAATGTTTTGGTGGGGTTCTTTTAGATTCTTGTGGTTCTTTACCTTGTAGCCTTTGGGAGGGAGGTATTCAGGGGGGAATCTTTCGAAGTCTTCTGGTCCGGGCGGCCCCTCTGGGCCCGGGTCCCCCTGAGCAGAGGGAAGAGCAGGGTCCACAGGGGTTATTTTTATTGTGTACAAAGCACAAAGTGCAGATAGCACTATATCTATATATTCCATCATAACACAACTCACAAAATCTCCATCATCTCCTGCCAGTGATCTTCCAGGATCACCCTGTAAGAATAAGTCCAAACAATATGTTTTGTTTATGTTTGGGTGTGTGGATGTGGCAAGTCAAGATGAGGGTGTGCGTGCAGTTTTATATAGGTCTGAAGACTCACCGCCAGCCCTCTAGGGCCCGGGATTCCATCTCGGCCCTGAGAACACACACACACACACACACACACACACACACACACACACACACACACACACACACACACACACACACACACACACACACACACACACACACACAAACACACACACACACACACACACACATGTATAATATAGACAACAAACAGTATGTTGGTAAAGATAATGTATAGTCAGTTAGTTCCTCAAAATAATTGTGCGTAGATCACCTGAGGCCCAAACGGCCCAGGGCGTCCAGTCAGGCCTTTAGGCCCAATGCGTCCTGGTTCGCCCTGGCGAGACATCCACAAGATCAATCAGCCAATATAGAAATCAATCAGTACAACAGTGACCTGAGTGTAGAAGCTTGACAACGGCAGCCGCTTGGTTGCTGAATTGTGTGTTTTTTTTGCTGCACTTTGTTACATATAACAGCTGCAGAATAATGAGATACCTACATTTGTTCCAGGTAATCCAGGGCTTCCAGGATCTCCCTGTTAAACGACAGGAAGTCGTTGTTAGACAGACGGGAAACATGCATGGGGATAAGGCATGGATCACACTGGGTTGCCTGTTTTAACATGTTGGCTTCGATGTATTTTTTTACGAAAATGTGTATTCCTTCACAGAAACAACGTACGGGTGTGTCTGATTCAAACAGCGGCTCTCCTTTGGCTCCTTTAAACCCTGGGAATCCCTGAAATGAATCACAGAGTACTAGAGCGTTATCATCAGTAACTGGTACTAGCCAACCACTCTGATTAGTCAACTTTAATGTAATCACACAGCCACGGAAATAATATTTCCTTAGAGACAGAGGCGACAGCAAATCGATGTTCAGTGCTACATCTACAAATATAAGGTGATACAAGTTAGTGCTAAGGGCACAAAAAAAACAAAAACATCAACGTCAACCGGTCATTTTCCTGACTCACCGGAACTCCAGGGTTGCCATGAAGGCCAGGACCCCCATGGAGCCCTGCTCTACCCGTCTTCCCCTTGCAGCCATCCTGCCCTGTCCTGCCATGCTCGCCCGGCTCTCCAGTTAGACCCTGCAGGGTAAAGGGACTGATTAACAGGAGCCACTACTCAGTCCTCTTTTTAGTAGACCCTTTTTAGTAGACACTGGTTTAAAAAGGTCATAAAGGTCAAAGTAAAAAACACAGGTAGTTTAGACATCCTGCCTAGTAATGAGTTCAAACCCTGAACCTTTTGGCTTGGAGTTAAATATCCTCAGAACTAGGCTACTTATGGTTCTGGTGTATGATTGGATAATGATTTGATATACTGGAGGAAGATATTTACACCAAATAGGACTTTAAACTTGAAAACCGAACTGAAAATATGTTTTACTTTTGCCACTAGAGGGCATACAAGATACATCTATTGAATGTATATTCCAAATGGATGTGAATGTAATTTTACAGTGGAAGGTGTAAACATTTGAATGAAAATATCAACCAATGCAATAAAAAAAGGACAAACATTACTGATCTAACTGTTGTAAACAATAAAACAAATCTCATTCTTTATTTTACTTACCGGAATGCCGCCATTACCAAGGAAACCAGGAACGCCTGTCATGCCCTGAAACATGAAGACTGTATTAACTGTGCAATTCTGTCAACTGCTGCAAAAGTGTTTTAATAAAAATGTATCATACCATAGACAACGATGTGACAATCTTTATTCTTTTATCCCTATCCCTTTTATATGGTTTGTCTCAAGTACATTTATAACCACATTCCTTTCCCAGATCTTTCATTCTTTCTTCCAAATCCATAACAATGTCTACCAAGCAGACTCACTCTGTCTCCGTCAGGCCCGTGCGGTCCTGGGGAGCCCTCGGCGCCCCTTTGGCCCGGTCCCCCCTGGGGCCCGGCGTGGCCCCTCAGTCCTAGTGGCCCCTGCACGCCATGATTCCCTGTTCTTCCTTGAACCCCCTGAACAGAGCATGGATTGGGTTAAGATGGTGGACATTCACTCGTGATTTAGGCATCGTCTTTGGGTTTGCGTTTTCCATAACTGTTATACTGGATTTATTTCACTTAAGCTAATATTGCTATCAACAATATTGGTAACATTTGCATGTCATTTATTCTGGACATGCATTGTTAATTTTTTTTTATCAATGTTGCACTTGCAATATAGAACCTCCAAACAAATCAAGATGAGTACAATTAATTAAATGTAATGTGAGTCTGGAAGGGTCATACCCGCGCACCCTTCACAGGGAGGCAGCGGCACACACTGCAGTTTCGCCCATCGCATGGGAGCTGCACCTCACCCTTGAGGAAGACAGAGGGAGACACATCATACATGGTGCACTACAAGTGACCACAGGTACAACAGGGACAAGGATAACTTGAGGTCCATATGTCATGAGATACTAGCGTCCAGACAGGCAAACATGTACTTATTGGTGGAGAATATAGTTGAGAACATTTTGTGATTTGTGATCTAATGTGTGTGTGTGTGTGTGTGTGTGTGTGTGTGTGTGTGTGTGTGTGTGTGTGTGTGTGTGTGTGTGTGTGTGTGTGTGTGTGTGTGCGTGCGTGCGTGCGTGCGTGCGTGCGTGCGTGCGTGCGTGCGTGCGTGCGTGCGTGCGTGTGTGTGTGTGAGTGTGTCTGTGTGTGTGGTTGTGGACGAATGGGAGACGCCCACCCAAAGGCCTTGAACGACTCGAAACACATGATAAGGGTATGTTAAACAAGTCATGGTTCTCACACATAGGTCCAATGATAGTTACGTCTGTTGAGCTTGGTGACCTGGACATTTCCATATTGTTTGTCAATTTTGCCCAGCTGCATTATACAAGGGCAAATTGAAATATTTAAGCACCACAGTGTACGTCTTACCAAAACACTTGAAAAGTAGTTTCGTAAATATTTGGATGTGTTTGGGAAGCTTGGGTATCAACGGTCAGTGGAGCATCTGTTGCCGCTTAAATCACTTTCTCTCGACTTAAGTTTCCCCCTGCTTGTTACATAAAGTAGCGATTAACTCTGAACGCTCTAACGATGGATACAAATTCACTGTCAGCTGCTCTTCTCAACATTGAACGCTAACTGATGGTGTACTTGTGGGTGTTGATAAATGATTCGGATAAAACATGTTGTGCCATTACACATCTATTACTCACAATGACTAAGGAACAGTTAAGAAATATACAAGATTACATACTGTAATACATACTGTTACATACTATTGTAATTAATCGTTATCCATTATCAGGATTATTTTATCAGAATATCACATACAATTTATTCCACATAAATTATTAATAATTAGCAGTTGAATATAATACACATATAATTCCCCAGAACCCGTTGAGTATAGTCACTTATAAAACTGCGTAGCTATGACCCTCTCTTTCCACCACCAGTTACACCAGAAATACACACTTATTTGTGCGTCTAATGCCAAATATGTTGTTGCTATGTCTTTGACCCATCGCTTCGCTTTAATAGCACACTAAGCTTCCAGTACATGCAAGGACGAGGAATGTGTGCTATGTTGCTTTCCTCCCTAAAAAGCTAGAGGTAGTGCTTGATACAGAATGCAGAGACCCTTAAGTCTGCGTCTGATGAAGATTAAAGGAGGAGGTGAGTTTGGAGAAACAGTGCAAACATCGGATGCAGGATAAGAATTCTGAAGAAACAAGTAAATGCTGTAACTCAGACGCAAAAAACAAAACTCACACACACATACGGTGCATTGAGATTCAGTTGCAGATTATGTCCAATATTGTTATGTCTGAATATAACTTCTTTAAAACCCAATCCACATACTTTAAAAGCTCTGAAAAAGGATTTAAAGGTGTTTTGGATGAAAACTAAAAAAAAATGATTCGCTCAAAGTAATAAATCAAAGCTTTTTACTTAAATAAATGTCTGTCAAGAAGACATGTTACTAACTGGGTGTCAATGGCGACATTCCTGGGAAAAATCCCAATTGGCACTGTAAATGAGGCGTGTTCAATTACTCAGCAGTGGTTGTTCTGCCAGAGAGGGGAGGCGGAGCTAACAAGAGGGCTTTAATCACTTGTGGTTGGAGCGACCTATTGTTTTTCCAGTCTCTGCAAGTGTTGCTTGTCCTTAAAGGCCCACTATGCAACTTCGGGAATTTCTTCGCTGTTTTCTTGGTTTTGGCACGCACATTTCTCTACACAGCGCCCCCTACAGCTTCGTAGTAGATATTTTACAACACTGTCGTAACAACTCGTTGACGACCCTTCCCCATGCACGTCTACGCGAGCCATGTGCATTTGTTTTCAAAGAAGCCGGCGAATGCGTGGAGCCATGTCCGAAGTAAATGTTCATAAAGTGTAGGCAAGGTTATACATTTTTAAAATGGTGTATTTGTATTGCAATAAACATAAAGCCATCCTTTTTATAGTTGACGGGGAGAATTTATATCCTAGATTATAATTGTTTTATGGTTGAACAGAACAATCAGTGTGAGAGTGTTGGCCAACATAATCTAAATAAACAAGAACCTGGATTCGGGGATTCAGTCTGTATCTGGGGGACGAGACAGACGAACAGCAAAACACCAATGGAAACAAAGGTGTTTATATGGCTGCAACCAAGCAAGCTAGAAACATACAGGGCTCACAACAAAACGGTCGAGAAAACAATTTTTACAGGGCTCACAACAAAATGGTTGAGCAAACACATTTGTACAGAGACTATCAACATCAAGAATACCACGAGGACAAAGTTCACCCAAGGGTACTTTCAATTTCAAAAGCAACACGGCCAAGTCGGAGTCTGATTTGAAGTCTTCTTTTTCTTTCAGTTCACGCTATTCCTGAAAAGCTTGCCCAACGTTTACTCGTGTCTGGCCTCTCTGTCGGTCAGTCTCCCCTTTCTCTTCTTCTGTTCCTCCGACATTGGGTTTCTCTGTCTCTTTTTAGTCGGCTGATCTATGATGAATGTAACAATCCCTTAGTTACTTGTGTTTATATCGAGCCGGTTCCGTGTTTGGGGGTCTGTGCCGCAAAGCAATTCGTTATTTTGCGAGACCCGAGACTCCCGCGAGAGTGGGCGGCGGGTCGCCGGCAGAAACATATTCATTTTCTCCGCCAAGATGCGCAAGGGGGAGTTGAAACAACGAACAATCGAACAAAAATGTATAATGGAACCATCGCAATGACTCCTAGCCTGTTATATTAAGGTAAATCAAGCCAAATTGCCTCGCAACTGGCTGTTTATATCTAGCCGGTGCCATGTTTGGGTGTGTGTTTGTGCCGTAAAGCATTTTCGAAACTACAATCTGACTACATTTTCGAGGATACTTCCGCCGCGTCACATCCGGAAGCGCTCGGTCCGAACACATCAAGTTGCATATTCGCTTTTTCACTGTAGAGGCCACATGGGAAAATGACACACCCAACAATCGACCCAGAAATGGATGCAGAACCATCAGCATAACTCTCAACCTGCATACTTAATGTAATTTTGGCTAAAAAAGTTGCATAGTGGGCCTTTAATGTAAACCCTTATTGTATGTTGTATGTCCTTTCAGTAAAAAATAGTACTTAGCAATGTGTAGCATCAGACAGCGATATAATGTTTCTCTTCCTCTGACAAATACTTATTGTAAGTCGCTTTGGATAAAAGCGTCTGCTAAATGCCCAAAATGTAAATGTTAATGTTTGTTGCCAAATAACTGACATAAAACACGTTACACTGTGTGGATCCCTGGGAAGTGAGGTCCATAAACACATCTGCAATAACTGCGGATTAGGCATTGCCAAATAGGAGAAAAAAATGATATTCAAGATTATCACTTTAAATTAATACATCTTCCTTTCTGAACAGCCTGTGCAGGCATTACAATTGTTTTGTGGAAAACATGTGGAACACTCTTTCATCTGAAATGTATTTAACAATATAGTGATTTTAAGATTCAAACCACTTACTGCATTGGCTGACTGTACAATGGAGACAATCACCCTAAAAGTAGGACAATAAAACAAGATTATAGTCAAATACAATCACAAATCAAGAAAATAATTAGGCCACTGTAATGCATGTGCACCTAGACACAATATATACATGTATGATGATATGATCACTTTGTATTATTGAAATAATAAGCATGATTAGCATCTGTTGTTTTAAAAGAAAGACGCTAACTAATGATTTGTTACATTTAAATGTCACTACAATACCTACATTTTCATCCTCCATTATTAATACTACATGTCATCGAATGGAAAATGCCTTTAAGCCTTGATCCTTCAAGTTCCTCCATCCTATGATATATTTGCTTGTTTCCGTGCATGTGTTTACACGTCACCTTGTTAACCTTGTTTGTACATTTGTTTAGCCATGTAACATACAGTAAATTCATTCAGTGCAGATGTGGCAAATGTGTTTACTAGCAAGGTAAACATGCAAGACATTGATTAATCACGTTCCAGAATGGAAAAGAGGCAACAGTTTCCCCCAAAATAAATGATTGACCAAGTTTCATCGTTTTTATTTTAGATTTCTTTGTAGATTTGAGGACATCCTCATCCTAAATGTAAAGAAATGCCACAAGCCAATATTATCAGATTATTGTATTGCAGTGGGTGACACAGCAGTAATTAAATAAGCCTCTCTTAACAATATAGGAAGTGCCAAATATATATATTGCTGCATTTTACGTCCAACTGCTAAACACTAAATACAGACTTACCACAGGGTGCAGAGTGCAACACATTTGCATAGGTATTTCATCGGTCCTCTTCACAGGAAATGTCCTTACTCAATACCGCCCCCTGTGGTCTGAAAAACAAAATAGTTCGCTTTCTTTACACAAGTCGATCTTTCAGCCAAATACTTAAGAAACAATACGCATATATTTCATATATTTGGTGGGGATAATGTCACTCACATGGATACATTCAATATATTAATTATTTCCCACCCATGGGCTATTGGTGTAAATAACCCTTAATCTGCCCTCTCCAATCATTGTGATCAGATGCTGCAACATTATGCTAACTTCAACAATTTATGCCATTTTATCAGCATGATTGACTCACCCGGTGCGTACTTCAGAATAACGAGGCAGTCTCCATGCGTCTTTTAACACACGTTCGCGTTCTTCACTTAGCTGTTAGCCAACAATAACACTTTCCCTCCGTTTGCGACCACGGTGAAGGTTAGACTGAATGATAAGGAGGGAACGCCTTCCCGTTCATGGTGTACAAAAAAAAAATCCGATGTCCCTTCCATAATCTGTCAGGCACACAGTTCTAATAGCGTGTTAGTTTGTTATTTACATTAAGTGTCTGCGTCAGTGAGAAGTGCAGCCAGAACATCGACGCGCACCTGTTTTCTGTGCGCCGTCCTGGAGTGTGCACTTTGCAGATGAAGCTGTAGCTGGGGCGCAGTCATGAAGCTCGGGTGGACGCTGGCCGGGGTCCTTTTTGTTGCGACTCTGATGTGCACGGAGTCCAAAGATGTAAGCATTTTTATGTATTAATTTCAGGCTACTGTTAAAATAGTGCTAAATTGTTTAACATTACCATTTGAATTGATATTGATAGGTACACAAATATCATGTACAATAGCACTGATACTAAACGTGTCACACTAACTTTCTGTTAACATGTTTATGTGGGCTTGTCATGTAATGTAAAAGGCAACATGTCATGTCGTTTCTATATAGGCCTAGCCTATTCAATGGGGTTCATCACGGAACGCCTAAACTAAAGTAGAATATCGACCTAATGTTATAATTCATTAACACAGTAGGCCTATAGCAACAAAAAACATGATCATATACAGAATATAATAGTAGTATATCTAATATATGATATACTGTATGCCTGATGCCTATTGGTGTTTATATAAAAACCTGTTACACTGATGTATAATATAATTAGAAAATCATCATTCATGTATACAATACAATACAATACAACTTTAATAATCCCACTAGGGGCAATTAGTTTGAGCAGCTTGCAGTAAAATACAAAAAACAAATAGGCCTACACATGAACAACTACGAAGCATTTAGTAGTCGAATGCAGAGGGCAAGTAAAGCGTAGCAACGCCTTCATGGCAACACAGAAAATTAACTTGTAAGAACTTGAAGAAGCCAAAATACCCTCCTGATTTCTTTTTGATTTGCTGATTGCAATAATAACTACAATCTCTCCATCAGTCGCTGCTATCCACTTTCCCACATGCATTCTTAGCATTGCTGGCCTTAGATCTAGATTATAGAGCGTGATGCATCATGCATTAGGGATAGTATTTGTGTTATTCCATCAGGGGAGCTGTTTAGTCTATGAGGAGGGGCATGCAGTAAGAAAAACATTTATAGAAGCACAGGTTGGGTACTTCCTGGAGGAAGTAGTATCAATTATTGACGTGTAGAGTGATGGGCTATAGTTTAAGTTGAATTAAGGAATCACACTGAAAGCCAGTTCGCTGTCTTTGAAAAGTTGTATTTCTTTGTTTGATTATTGTAATTATTGGTTGATTTGTTAGAGACTGAGTGCAATATTGGCAATATTGGAATAGTGGAATATACATAAAGCGATAACTGATTTATTCACTGTACCAAAATAAGAACATAAAAAAAACAAAACAGAGACAGTCTGCAAATACACAGTTTCCAGTCTCTCCTGCTATGGTTGTCTTCTACTCAAGCTGTCAGCCAAAAAATCTATTAACAGAACCACATTCACAACCATTGTTGTAACAGCATCTGATTCTGATTGGTTTTAATTAAAACCTTAATATAATGATGTAATGTCTTTAAGTACAAGGTATCTTTGTTTATTCAACCCTTGTCACTGGGGACACATTTACAGTAGTTCAGTAGAAAAATGTTAACCCATGTTAATTTCACTCCCATTCAACCTGATTTTAGCCTAAGGGGCTAACGTCAGAAATAAGAAGCATTTCTAAGTTCTATGCCTATCCAAATTAAAAATGTCTACAAATCAGCGACTCCAAATGCAATCACATCAATCCTGCATTTACATTTCTGCAAACCCAGATGTTGTCGTACCATTGCATAGAGTGATGGGCTAGTGTAAGTTGAATTAAGGAATCACACTGAAGGCCTTTAGCTGTCTTTGAAAAGTTTTATTTCTTTGTTTGATTATTTTAATTATTGGTTGATCTGTTATAGACTGAGTGGAATATTGGCATGCAATGAACAAAAGTATTTGTAGTATTTTCAACTGACTATATAATTAACTTAGCAAACAAAGGTCCACTGCAATAACAACTGACAGGTATTGAATTAGCACAAGATCCTGCCCCTGAAAACTGTTATTGTTCTCCTCTATCTGAAACACATACAATACCCTCTAATGGAAATATAAGGTACTGCAGAACATGTCATTTAATACATCTTCACTTATTTTAGCCCTCTCGTTAATGTATAATGATTTGCCATAATTAGTTACTTGCCTTAACATGTTTTCTGATCAAATTAAAGTACTAGCAAATCTCCCAAAAGATACCTCATATGAACTCTAGTTAGTTATGTATGGTACTGATTAATCTCATAGAAATAGCTTGCAGACAAGCTCAAATATGGGTGAAATGTTTCACTATATTTTGCTGTATGTTTGATCTAACCAATCATGTTGCTGGAGGTGGGGATCTCTAAGCACGTAATTGGCATGAACAAACTTGGCCCATAGTGGTAAACTGTATCGCCGTAGCGAAACAGGTAACTCAGCGTAACTCAGCTAAAATTGTTGATACAACGCATGTCACCTTCATCACCTGCTATATCAACCACACATTCTTTGCTATGTTTGATCAATGTGTGATTAAGTATCTGATGTGTTTTATAGTGCCGTGGAAGTTCATGTAAAGGCAGCAAGGTACGTTGGCCCATTCTTAACCACAGACATTATAGTGGTTATAATACCACTTATAATACCACTGGTGGTATTATAACCACCACCAGTGAATGCAGATACCCTTTTTTCCCATAACTAGAACATATAACACTGTTTATAATCATGGTTCAGTTATGCAAGGTTCATTGCCTAGTAGACCACATTAGTCTAGAATTAAGCAGTGCTGTAACGATAGATGTAACATAAATACAATTCATTTGATGGTACCTATATTATGTGAACAATTCAAGGTCAATCACAGGCAGAAGGAGCAGAATTACCAATGTGATTGATATATATTGGTATCTCCCCATTCTCTTGCTAACTGGTTAAATAATTAAATTATTATATTAATATTGAACCTCTCTTTCCTCTTCACCGCCCATAGGGAGAGAGGGGTTACCAAGGAGAAAGGGGAGCGGGTGGACAAGAAGGCCACAGAGGTTCAGAGGGCCACTCTGGACCCCTGGGGCCAAAGGTAGAGTTTTTTGGGGCCATTTGGTTAACTCCGCACAGATTCCCATTCGCAAGACTTCTTCACTAATTTCAGCCCTCTCATTATTGTATAATGATTTGCCTTAGTTTGTTAACCCGTTTTCCGGTCGAATTTTTCGCAAACAACAGTTTTTTTTTTCTTTCTGTGAAGTTGTGACCTTAAGTCCAGGGGTGTAGGTCTACCTTTTATTCAGCAGCCAAGAATTTCAGCTCCACACAGATTTTGCATTAAAGGCATAACTGATTCATTCAGTGTACCAAAATAAGAACATAAAAAACAAAACATAGTCTGCTAATACACAGTTTCCAGACTGAGAGGCATGTGGCAACTGGTCTCTCCTGCTATGGTTGTCTTCTACTCCATCTGTCAGCCGATAAACCGATTAACAGGACCACACTCACAACCATAGTTGTAACAGCAACTGATTCAGATTTTTTTTTAATTAAAGGCTTATTACAATGATGTAATGTACAATATATCTTTGTTTATTCAACCCTTGTCACTGGGGACATATTTACAGTAGCTGCAAATCATGCTGAAAAGTAAGCCCATGGTAATTTCACTCCCATTTGACTTGAATTTAGCCTAAGGTTACCGTCAGCAATAAGAGGCAGGTTCTATGCCTTTACAAATTAACAATTTCTTCAAATCAGCAGCTGCAAATGCCATCGCTTCAATCCTGCATTTACACTTCTGCAAACGCAGACGTTATTGAACCATCCTTTCTTCAAAATCTGAATTTGGTTGGCCATATTGTCTCTATTATTGTATGCATTTCTCATTCCAACGGCTTGTGTCTGTACGTCAGGACGCAGAGATAATCAGTGGTATTTCTTCCACAGGGGAACACCGGCCACGATGGACATCCGGGACCACAGGGCAGTCGGGTCTGAGGCAGCCTCACATCATATATCACATATATACATAATATATTCCCATGACTTTATTGTTGTGTGAATGGTTGTATAGTTGTTTGTTGTCCTGCTATGTCCGTTTCTTAACTGTGTGCCATACAGGCCTGTAGTAGTACTACTCCAATTGAGCAGGCTGTGGGGCTACAACACTGTGGTTTTCATTGTGTGTCCAGGGTGAACAGGGAAAAGACGGCTTCCACGGTAATCCGGGTTTACCGGTAAGATTTCAATCCCCTGTCCTTTTTTGAATGAAAATCTGTCAATTGCCCAAGTGTTTGCTTCTACATACAGAACCAGTGTATTCTCTCACATATTTCTATATACTTAGTATTTCAAAAGGTGGTCCTAACCATTAAATATAACATATGTGTATTCTTGTTTTTCATAAGGGGATCCCAGGTTTGCAAGGACCGATAGGAGAGCCTGGAGCCTCTGGGTGCAACGGAACAGATGTAATATTATATGAGATATATGAGACTTTTGCTTGTTTGCAAGATGGCCACACAGGTTACAATAATAGCTAAATCCATCTGTCACTTAGCAAGCACTACAGGTTTAAAATAACCACTTAAGATTCACCTGACCAAAGGGCCAGCCAGTTTTCATTATTTTTTTCATAAACCATTATCAAGTTAATCGCTTTACATTATATTTATTTGTATTTATTTATTTTATGTATTTGTTTCTTTACTATATTTAATTTGAGCGTTTTTCTATTATTATATATACATGTGTGTGTGTGTATATATATATACATTATTTTTTAACTGTTGTTTCAGGGTGAAGATGGAAGCGCTGGTTTACCCGGCCACCATGGTCCTGAAGGCCCCCCAGTAAGACCCTCATTTGAAACGGCGTGCACACACACTATAAGCACCATGGTGGCCTCTGACTGTATGGACGTTGTGGAAGAGTCTCTAAAGCCTGTTGTTTCTCTTTCAGGGTTTACCAGGACTGCACGGACCCAAGGTACAGAAGAGAAATTTGATGTTTTATCACGACATTGAGATATAACCGTAGAGCGTGAGACTGAACGCAGGTGTATCTCTGCATCACTGCCTTCTCTGTGGACAATCAACCCCCTTGCAGTTGCCGTGGGAGCCACCAACAATGTTTGGAATGTTTTATCAGCTCACTCCTCCTAGACACTCCTGTAGCTGGAACCTCCCCCATTCCCATTGTGATGGCTAAGCGGAAGTTACTAAATATCAAACCTTATGTGATTAATCTGTGCTGTTAGGAAGCCCGCCCTTGGTGTCAAATAAAAAATTGTGTTTACACTCCAGGACCTGCTCCCATGAGGCAATTACTATGGGTACTCAGTGTTTTAAACCTCTGTGTTTGTGTTTTGTTCTTCCCTCAGGGAGAATCCATGTCATCGGGCCATTCGGGAGGACCACCGGGGATTCGCGGAATGCCTGGAGTGCCGGTAAAAAAGTTTGATAAGCATATCACACTGTTATTCATTACATGATTGGTGTGTGAGGTCACAGCGATTGTGTCCCACAGAAAAGGCTGAGCTAACTGTATGTTTTCCAGGGAAAAGACGGGCTTCCTGGGGAGTATGGGAGGCCTGGGGACGAAGGGCCCTTTGGCCCTGCTGTAAGGGATCTCTTATTGGCACAGAGCACCCACCACATCATTGATCTCTCGCTCACGTATACATGGTGATATATATGTAATCTGTTTACCAACCTGTTGATCTGAAACAGGGCCTTCCAGGCAGACCTGGGACCCCGGGGTCCAAGGTAAAGATACAAGGGTCACGTGTGTCTGTCTGTCTGTCTGTCTGTCTGTCTGTCTGTCTGTCTGTCTGTCTGTCTGTCTGTCTGTCTGTCTGTCTGTCTGTCTGTCTGTCTGTCTGTCTGTCTGTCTGTGTGCAACAGTGTAACAGCTGCTGGATTGTACAATATCATTTACATTGAAGATTGGATTGTGCTTACTGCTTTGGCCATCTCAGTCAATAATATGAAGGAGAAGCGGTCGCTTAAAACAAACTTGGAAATTGCTAGTCACGGTAAAGTAAAGGTGTTGGCAAGATCAGCAAAAATAATGTCAGGTAAAAACGATGCAACTATTTAATCCCCAAAATTGCTAACTTGCATTATGTTCTCTCTATTGTAAGATGCTTTGGACACATGTGTCCACAAATTGGCATACATGTGGTCAGCACTAAATGGCAGAGAGTCAAATGGAAGCAGCATCCCTTGTGTTGTATGTGTTGCATGGTGAATATTTACAGTGTTTAGAGAGTCAAATATTTGACACAAAGACTCCCACACAAGACAAAGCCCAGTAGGGCTGTCAAAACAAAGGCAGGCCTATCAAAACACACACAAACGCACATTTATCTAGACACACAACAAGGTTATTATGGTTAACATTTTTGTTCAGTGAAATAAGATAGAAACAAAGCTTTAGATAACTAGCTGTACTGGGCTTTTACAAAATCAACTAAAAGAAAATGCAATTATCGAGAAAGTATTACACTTTAGTATTTGTGTATTTATTTCATACATTAGCCTAGTGCCTGTCGCACAAGTTACTCAAGTTGGTCAGTGCGCATGTGCCAAGCAGCCTGCAGCTCACAAACACACACACAGCATGCACAAACACACACATACACCGCACGCATGCACGCACGAACATACACACCAAATACACATACACTCACACAAACACACACGCGTGCGCTGACGCAGACGTTCCAAGACAAATGTAGCGCAGGACACCGCATACACACACACAACACACAAATGCACACACGCACGCACACACGAGCGCGTTGAAAGACAACAGCAAAATCGATCCCACATCCCGCAAAGTCTTGCGATATTGGTATCCCCCCCCCTCCACCCTTCCGTCTGTTTTAACGGCGTCGCCATCGACAAACTCTCCCCGGTAATGCATTCTGTCTAGAGTCTGTAGAAATTGTGCTAAAGAAGTGAAGAGACAATTTTTCACCTCGACAAGCAACGCCAAGTCATTCATTTTGTCAGATAAAAAACGTTAAATTCAAACATCGCGCAGACCGGCATATCAACACACAAGTCACGTGATCTTAAGGAGACAGCGTCCCTAGAACACAGAACAAAATCATGTCAATACAGTGCACAGTATGGTGATTATGTCTGTCAGGTCCACCACAAGACTACACTTTGTTGCTCAAATGTAATATTACCCTCCTCCTTGAGCCTTCCGAAATGTCTTTACACTTTGTTGCTCAAACTTAATATTACACTCTTCCTTGAGCCTCCCGAAATATCTTGCGATATTGATATCCCCCCCTCCCCCCTGCAGACTGCTTTAGTTGATTTATTTTTCTTATGTTTTCTGTGTATGCTATGTGTGCTTCTAGGCTACTGCTGCCTGTCTTGGCGAGGACACTTGAAGAGATGTTTAATCTCAATGATGATTATTATTTTTAACAAACCAATAGTAGTTGCCATGCATTTTAAAATGTCAATGCACTTTTCATCCCTGAATAAAAGTGAAAGATATTTAATAATTGATTTGCATGCATAGTATACCACACTTTCCATTGAACAATTACATAAATTGACTCATTTATAATGTATCAAATGCTCACACACTACACTCACTACACTCTCAGACACACGTATAAGTCCTGATATTCTCCTGATGGGCCGTATGTGTGAACTACATCCTGACAATTGTACCCTGAAAATGTAAATTGAATGAGTAGAAAGTCGGTATTTCTCACACCACTTCAGTGGGCGTGTTGGTAACGCCTCTGCATGTCATTGAGTAGCCCCTAAGTGATAATCAACCTGTTGCCTTTTGTTCGCTAAATGGTTAAAAAATCTGTTTGAGTCATTTGTGGTGAACGCTAAAAGATAGGTCTTATCATAACCCTAAAAGTACAGATCATACAATAAATTACAATAAATGAGTTCACAGCTGCATGTGTATAGAAAAGTTTTTTTTTGTTATTATTACTTACAACAGTCAGCTGAACATTATAGGGTCTCGTCCTTCCATTCCCTGTTTTCTCAGTTAAACACAGAAATCAACTACATTTGTCCAAGTGATAGTTATATGTGAAATTAAGCAAAAAAATACGCTCTCTTTCTCCGGTAACGCAGTCGTTCGCGATGCCTTTCTTCTTTGTCGTTCCTTCTATTTGTCTCTTACTCATGCTCCAATCTTTCATCGATCGATGCTTCAGATTTTTTGGATGCAACGGAATATATGATGCATCGTTTTAGCAACATTTAAGATAATCACGATGAGTTCTGCCTGTTCTGCCTCCATTTTGTCTATGGTCGAATCAAAACAAACTACAGTGACAGCGGCCACACTTATTCCGCCTTTGTTACATTATCGACAGGAGTTTCCACATTATTGCTATGGGTTTAATTACAACTAGTGGTTGAGCGTGCGCAACGCCGGCGCGGAAACTCCAGTAGCTATAATAGTTTGACTCCGCGCTTCACCTGGCATTGATATTTTGTAAGTTCTATATAGCGTACTAATAAGTTGACATTATTTGCAGTTAATCCATTGCCTACTTTCAACTGTTTAGTTTCATGCAATAGTATTTACTAACCAGGTAAAATTAATGAATTTCAATTAAATAATAGTTTCTGGAATTGGTTTCCATTATTATAATTTTCCTTCCTTCTCTTCTCTTCTTCAGCTTTGCCAAGTCTCATGCATCTTGGGGGGGAATCAAACACACAATGACAAAGGAAGAGAAACAGACAGTATCTTCCTCAGAAAACCCCCCTCCCGCTGGCACTTAACACACTCCGTACAGAGATAAAGGACCGTCAAGGACTTCCTTATAGCCACATGGCCAAACTCCTGACAATGGAGCAGAGGTAGATCGGAGATAACTTATGGGAAAGAATAGAGACTTCAAGAACATGCACTCTTATACTATACAGCCTATAATGGCTTTATATAGCCTGTTGCATCTGACCTGAAGCGAAAAATATCACAAATTGAAAGTCTGTGAAAACCTAAAGTGCAAAGGGGAGAGCTGTCTGTCATGCATAAAATACAGTACGTGTGAGTGACAAGAATGTTACTTTATCAGAATGATGCTGTTACTCTATCAGAGAGAGGGAGCGAGATGGATAGAGAGAGAGAGAGAGAGAGAGAGAGAGAGAGAGAGAGAGAGAGAGAGAGAGAGAGAGAGAGAGAGAGAGAGAGAGAGAGAGAGAGAGAGGCAGACAGAGAGAGAACGAGACAGAGGGAGAGAAGTCACCTTGCTGATGCTATAATAGTGCTGTGCTCCCTCCCACAGGGACAAGGAGGGAGCAGTGGGGCGCGTGGACCGCCCGGCAGGAGGGTACCAGACTGCTTCATTGAAGACACAACAACACATCACACTCACAGTCGGAGCACAGCATAAGATCACAGTGCTACAGATAGGATACCCATAGAGTTACCTGTTTCCTGGTTCTAAACAGTTTTACCTCAACCTCATGCTTTTTCCAGATTTTTTTGAACAGTGTTTATTTATTGATTGATTGCTTCATTTCTGCTAATTTTAGGGTGAAACGGGACCTCTAGGGCAACCGGGTCGACCAGGCCGGGTTAGAGACTACGTCTCTGGGGCTAAAGAGCTGAAGGTACCACATCAGGTCACACTCACTGATGGGCCCCCTCCCTTACACAATAAGGAATCAACTACTTCAAATTCACATCATTGACATTTCGGATGTTTCGTCTGTTATTTTGATAATTTGTCAGTTGACATTTTGACTTTGACAATGACCAGAGTCCTGATGGGAGTGGACACTGAACGGAATCAGACACCATTTTGTTATCAGACGATTTAAGATGAACTTTAATATGAAGGTATAGCCATGACCTTTGTTTTCTTTTACTTTTAAATTCTAGGGAGAAATAGGAGACGAGGGAGATTTTGGAGCGAAAGGTTGCAAGGGTTCAACCGTAGGTTTCAATCACAGGCCTATGACTCCATTCATTACAAAGTTAAAAGCCGTTGTTTTACACTAAATCCCTGTGAATGTCTCCAGGGAGACCCAGGTTTCAGCTTCTTTAAAGGTGCAAAGGGAGACCAAGGATATGAAGGACCTGAGGTAAGAGTGATTCTCATTTTAACCTGAAGGTGGCGCCAATATATATCCAGTAAAAATGCAACGCAAAATATGTTCTAGTTTGCCACTCTGATCCAACTTAGCTGCTACAGGGCTGAATGCATCACATCAAAAAACAGCTCACAGGAGACATAAATGCATGACTTGAATGCAGCCCAAATTTCATGGATGTTTTAAAAGACCCTGGTATGATGTAATATATCGATGATGTTAATCAATTTGAATACCCCTTTGTCCAGGGGAAGCTCGGGAAAGAGGGTGAACGCGGACGAGACGGACCTGAGGTATGGTTCCGTTAGTGTCTATGTGTTTTTGAAAGTGTATGAATTCAAGTGTGCCTATGTGTGCCCACAGATATGTCCGGATATGTCAGATATGTCCGGATGTTTTTAATACTTTTGTTCTCTCCAGGGCAGCGGTGGGGTCAAAGGGCGCGCAGGGTTTCCAGGAACGCTGGGGGGACAGGTCAGTGACTTGTACGAGCTAAATCCACCATGCATCTTAAATTTGGATAGGTCTTGTATTCAGTCAACAATCGACCAACGCTATTCCTTTTTGTACAAAGTGTTTGGCTTAACAAGGAAAACAATTACAATCAAATCAAATCTATTCATCGTGCACAAATAAAAACCATCAGTGTTGATTCAACTGCTTTAAGCTTCAATGGAGGCCGCCGATCAGACAGCAGCATTTGATCAGACGACCTGAGGGATCTAAAGCCGCCGTGGGGTCCGGCCCTCAAAACAAGACGGGAAAGAGGAATCATATTCAATTAAATAAATATTGGAATCATAGAGATACACTTAAGAAGCTTCAACAATGCACAACACAGTAAACACACTACTGGTTTAAATGGACGGTCAATTAAAAAGGTATGTTTATAGATTGGTCAGAGATTTCATAAAGATTTGATCCTCCACAGGGTGAAAAGGGAAACCAGGGCCCTACTGGGCCACCAGGAGAGGTGAGTTTCTCTTGCGTTGATCTACTGACTACTACGCCTGTGTGTGTGTGTGTGTGTGTGTGTGTCATGAGCTCACGTGTCATTCCTGTCTGGCCAGGTCATTGGTTCTGGGATGAAAGGGTTTCAAGGAGACAGTGGTTTCCCCGGCCCCCCTGGAAGCCGCGGACCTCAAGGTATCCTAAAGGTGTCTTCTGAAATAATAAATGCGAAAGTGTTAAAACTAAGGCGTGTGAGTGTATTAGTTGAAATAAGGTAATGGCTCAATAATAATACCATATAATAAAACTCATTGAATAACCCCAACACATATTTTCATCCTTCTCAAGGTGTAATGGGGTTTCCTGGAGCAAGAGGGCTTCCAGGTACGCACTGAACGGACCTCTTCTGATAATAGCTGTGCTTCTGTGAATGGGATGATTCTGTAGCTTCTGACTGAATGTGTGAATGAGTGAGGTCCTTCAACCAAGCACTTTTCTTTGAACTGTAGCACACATTGGAAAACTAGCAAAGAAGGGATTTGTTCAAATTGATTGTACAAGGGTCCTCATAAATTATCCACTGTCATCCCTCTTCTGATCATAGCGACAAGCTGTCAAACCTCAAATACTAAGGGTAGTTCACACAATAGGTAACTTGATGCTCGCCTTGTATCTGATAAGAGGACCAACAAGGGCAGACTTTTCGCTTCACTCAGCACAGGCTTTGAGGTGTACTTCTCTGTTGGTCACCCTTTACTTGTCTGAAACCCGCTGTCCTTGGTGCTGCATCGCTCTCTTCAGACTCAGGCTGGAGACCAATGAGTGCAGCACAGAATCCACCATGTTAGTGAGAGAAAGACTTTTACAATATGTATTTCTTCAAATGGACAAGGGTTAATATAGGGCTTAGGGCATGTCATCTTTGCAAAGTCAAGCATCATGGAACATATTCTCACTCACTTACTCACTCTCACCCATCCCCTTCATGCAGGTGGTGCTTTTCATGGGTCGGAAGGTCCCCCAGGTTTTCCTGGCTCTAAGGGGGATCCTGGAGACCCTGGGGACGATTACACAGCGCCCCCGGGGCCAGATGGGGACCCAGGAGGCCAAGGACTACCTGGGGACCGGGGGCCACCTGGACCACCTGAAGACAGAGGTAGGAGCTCGCTTTAGCGTTGATTATCTTAAAGCCTTCTTTAGAACTATTTCTGCGTTCTGTAGAATAGTAAAAGAATGTCTCCTTTTCATTTTATTTAATCAAAAATGTGCCTCTCAGGTAGGAATCTGAATGCAGATTTGCGTATAATTTAAAATCTCGACCACATATGAATAAAGTTAGGTTCAATCGTGGATTCTTGGCTAGTACAGCAGGCTCTATTTGTGGTTTCATTGAAGTAAATTATCTCAATAACCCGCCATGACAATGGTGTTGATTGCAGCCAAGAAGGTGACTCAAGGCCCTCCAGGGATGAAGGGGATGAAGGGACTGCTGGGCCTGCCTGGATACAAGGGTGGCCACGGGAGGAAAGGTGAGGGCCTCAAATCAAAACATCCTGTACATCAGGCGCACAGGAGGAATGCTCGTAGCATTAGTCATCACTTCCACTACTGGTTAGAGCAGTTACGAAATGAAATGAGTCACTGCAGTAGGCACGAATAGTGTACAATTCTGCATAGCAATTACAGTCCTTAATATTCATGCAAACATAAATAAATAAAGAACTATGTAATATCTCAAATAAGCTGTATTTTGTACAGCATTTCAGTGCATATAGCGGAAAAAAAGACGATTCAGATTTGAGCTGAAGTACTTATATTTGAAACAGCCTCAGCACAGTCTAAACGTCTAGTGGTGAGCATCACCATGTGTGTGTGTGTGTGTGTGTGGTGTCTTTGGCTGTGTTTCCTGCAGGAGAGAAGGGCAACATATGTTATACGTGTACAGGACAGCCAGGACCAAGAGGTCCCCCCGGACCCCCGGGAATGCATGGTGAAAACACACACCTCATGCAAAGCCAAATAGAAGCAATGCTCACCTGGTCTTTCTTAGGATTGTCTTGTCTCGGTGTCCTCGTCTCTCATCTGCGTTCAGCTTGCGGTAAGTCACGGTAAATACTGACTGTGAAGTGGGATCTCATGTTGCTCAGGTAACGATCAGGGACCGGGCGCCCCCGGGGACCAGGGCTTCCCAGGACACGGAGGATTACCCGGACCCCCTGTAAGAAAAGCTTTTCAATTAAAAAAACAGTTTTCCCATTATCCAACACCCCTACCGGTACGGTCTCTATAGCGTCCCTCCTCTCTGACAGGGCGACCCTGGGGCATCGGGCATGCCAGGCCTCCAGGGTCCAAGGGGAGACTCCGGCTCCTACACCCCAGACGGGGTGAAAGGAGAGCAGGGCGCCCGGGGGCAGCCGGGCAGGACGGGGCCGGATGGGAGGCAAGGCGGCCGGGGCCGAAATGGAGGCAAAGGGCTCCCCGGTCCCAAGGGAGACTCGGTGAGCCATTTTACAAACATTAGCAATGTTCATGTATCATGTTGAACACAGATGTTCTACCAAACTCTTTTTGCTTCTTAAAGTATACAGATAAAAGACATGTTTTGTTCTTTCCCAGCACCCCCTTTCAGAATCCTCTCGGAGTGCAGAGGGAGCCCGTGGTTACCTGGGTAGACCTGGGTTTCCAGGGACACCGGGACCCGTTGGATCCGAGGGTCCTTCGGAGGTAGGGTCGGTGGGGTCCGAAGGAGATAAGGGAGACCCTGGGGTACCGGGTTTGCGCGGAGTTCCTGGACTCTCAGGTAAGAAATGCACTGATAACTTACATTTATACAGAGTCACACAAGCCTCGACACATACACACAAGCCCCTCGCTCCCACATCAACAAGGACCAATGCTAGTGAGGAAGAACCACGCTAGTCAAAAATGTTCACATTGTTTTTGCATACGCACACAAAGTAGAATGTGCAGTCTCTACTGAGTGTCATCATCTAATCCTACGTCCCGGTCTTCCACTGGCAGGCCAGAAAGGGGAGCCCAGTTACTGCCACCCCATCCCCGGCCCGGCAGGGCATAATGGTCAAGCAGGAGGACCAGGGACTCCAGGTCAGCACCCAACCCCCCCCCCCCCACCCAATACTGTGTACCAACTGACCCCCAAATACTGTGTCCCGACTGACCCCCCAATACTGTGCACCGACGGACCCCCCATTCTGTACCGACTGACCCACAATACTGTGTACCGACTGACCCACAATACTGTGTACCGACTGACCCCCAATACTGTGTACCGACTGACCCCCCAATACTGGGTCCCGACTGACCCCCAATACTGTGTACCGACTGACCCCCAATACTGTGTACCGACTGACCCCCCAATACTGGGTCCCGACTGACCCCCAATACTGTGTACCGACTGACCCCCAATACTGTGTACCGACTGACCCCCAATACTGTGTCCCGACTGACCCCCAATACTGTGTCCCGACTGACCCCCAATACTGTGTCCCGACTGACCCCCAATACTGTGTACCGACGGACCCCCCATTCTGTACCGACTGACCCCCAATACTGTTTACCGACTGACCCCCCAATACTGTGGACCAAATGACCGCCAATACTGTGTACCGGATGACCACCCAATCTGTACCACCTGACCCCCCAATACTGTGTAGCGACTGACCCCCAATACTGGGGACCGACGTGGACCGAGGAAGTTCAGGACCAGAGATAACTGAGGAGATAGACGTTTGTGTTAGATGTCAGCTTATTATTCATGGCCCACTCTATACAACCCCTAGGCTTCCCAGGGGGTCTAGGTAGCCCCGGATCTACAGGGTTGTCCGGACAAAAGGGAGACAAGGGATCTCTGGGCTTCCCTCGATTGCCAGGACCCCCAGGAATGAAAGGTAATCAATGTTGCCTGTCAAGTTAATTGACAGGCAAGAAGTTTGGGCTTCCGTTGATCGATAAAAAGTTGATTTTCAGACTTCACCGCTACAATCTCTCTTCGGAAAGTCAATTCAACTCTACCAATCTCTGTGCTGCTATTTCCTTTGTATTGTAGCATATCTATCTATAGAATCTATAGATATACAATATACATCTATAGATATATATATCTATAGATAGATATTGTAATATATATATAGTGTCATTTATACTATGTCTTTCACAGGGGAAAGGGGCCCCTCAGGTGTCCCGGGTATCCCAGGTACGGGCCCATCAGGCAGACCAGGCAGACCTGGGGCAACAGGACCTCCAGGCCCTGCTGGAGAAAAGGTTAGCACCATGAATACCAACATCTATAGTCTAGTATGAGTGTGTTACACCATGAATCCATCTATAGTCTAGTATGAGTATTTTACATGAGTATGTTGGTATTCACTATAGATGAATACCAACATCTATAGTCTAGTATGAGTATCTTACACCATGAATACAAACATCTATAGTCTAGTATGAGTATGTTACAACATGAATGCATCAATAGTCTAGTATGAGTATCTTACACCATGAATATATCTGTAGTCTAGTATGAGTATGTTACACCATGAATACATCGACCAACATCTACAGTCTAGTATGAGTATGTTACACAATGAATACATCTCTAGTCAAGTATGAGTATGTTACACTATGAATACATCTATAGTCTAGTATGAGTATGTTATGTATGCTATACCATGAATATGTCTGTAGTCTAGTATGAGTATGTTACACCATGAATACATCTATTGTCTAGTATGAGTATGTTAAACCATGAATACATCTATAGTCTAGTATGAGTAGGTTACACCATGAATACGTCTAGTACAGGGGTAGCCCAAACAGTGCCTGCGGGCACCTGGTCTGTCTATATAACACTTTGATCGATTGGATGGCAACAACTATATTTTTTATTCATTATTCGTATCATTAAAGGGGAACCGTGCAACTTTGTTCTTCAGGAAGTTTGTATTGAACAAGTTCATATTACTCAGTACCCTTGAAGTAGCTCTCATGTTCTAAAGGTTAGTGACCCCTGGACTAGTGTGACTTGAGATACGATAGTATTGACGAAAGCAACTATACTGTAGAGATACTATACTGTGAAAAAAAATATTTACTCTATTATAATTTGATTATGTCAAAAGAGCAATAAAACCAGCATACCAGAACTAAATTGTATGTGAGTAGTTCAGAATACTCAATGAAAGACAACAGCATGGGATGATTAGATATGCATTGGGATGTTTTTACACAAACAACGGAGAGCAAGAAAAATTTAAGCTGTCAAAGACTTTATGTGTGATACTTATTAAACGTCTGCACAGATTGCAAAAGGATTTTCTTCCCCACTAAACTAATTGGATCAGAAGGCTGGGAGAGTGTTTTGTAATGGTAACAAAAGTGCTGTTATTCCAGAGACAGGGAGCTCATTCAGCGCCACAGATGGCTCCCGCTCTCCTGTGGGGGAACTGGCCGGGGTTTGGATAAAAGGAATTAAAATGAAACATGATGACATTCTTTTACTACAACATAAATGCAAGGGAAACAGCTGCCTTAAAACAGAAGCATATTCCAATATACCTCCTTGTCATTTAACAATCTGAAATAACGCTGCAGAGAATCACATCAAGAAGCATGTGGGTGACCGTTATGATTCCAACCGACAGTGCTCGTTAATACCCGGGTAGACAGCCTGTATCCTATGTCTGTCCCTACGTGGTGGGCTGAACTTGTAGTATTGTTCCTAATCTTTCCTTGGGTGAGTGCAATCTATCCTATCTAGGGGGTTAGGTGCGAGGTACTTACCAGAGGTCCACAACCACCGTCGGCGAACAGCTCCGTCTCTCACACTCACACTCCGCACCGGCTCCTCGTCCGGGTTGGGTGACCTCTCAGTTCCGCTGACCAGCCCGCGCCTTGAGCCAGTCTTTTAATTCACCGTGTATCCAAAAGGTGCTCTCATCGAAGTCGCCGAGCAACGTATGTCCATTGGGTTACTCTCTTTCAACTCTGAGAGTTTCCTGCCCACTCAGCTGTTAACTACTTAACTGTGATGAGAACCTCAACACCGCCCCCTCTGTGTGACGCCAGTACTGACCCTAACCCTAAGCACCCAAAACGAACCCCATTCCTAGTATCGTAACAGCGACTGAATGTGACCCTTTAACCCTGGAATGGTTGTCAGGGCGACGGTGGTCCCGAGTATGCGGGCCCCGATGGCCCCCTGGGGAATCTGGGAGAAAGCGGAGAGACGGGGCTGCCCGGGGACCCTGGCCCCCCCGGTCGGCGTGGGGACCCGGGGCTGTTCGGATTCCAGGGCCCTCAAGGAGAAAAGGGTACCTCCACATCACACCTTTCACTCAGAGGAGCACGAGTGGGCAGAGAAGTCCCACATAGACAGGATCGAGAACAGCATCAACAACATGAACAATGAGTATGTATACAAAACTGTCAGGTAACACCATAACAAGAGTTTTGGTGTGTTGATGTCGGTGATTGGCAGGAGGGAAAGGTGCGGTGGGACAAAAGGGAATCGGCGGTGATAAAGTATGTGCCCCCGCACGCGGACCGCCCGGGCCCGACGGCCAACCCGGACACCCAGGTCAGTCAGTCGGTGAAACCAGAAGTATGAGTGACCATCTGGTGGGAGATGTGGCATTTCTGGGTCCACCTGTACAACTTACAGCCGTCCTTATCAGACCGATGGGATGGTGAAAACAGTTTACTGCCAGGCGTGCCATGACGTTAGAGACTTGTTTGTTGAACTCCCGTTCCCTGAGCAGGAGTCGTAAAAAGGAGATCACACTTCTAATGTTGACTCCTGTGCATAATTCAAAGTCTGATTGAATCGACATTTCTTATCATCCTTTATGGAGCCTCCTCTACACCAGCGCACTGCTCCCCTCCGACCACTTCATTCACTCAGCCTCCCTTTGCTCTCTCATGGCCCCCAGGTGCTGACGGCCTCGCCGGGGAGAGGGGCCACCAGGGCCAGCCCGCCGTGGGTTTGCCGGGGCCTGCGGGGGAGCCTGGCTCCCCGGGCCTCGCCGGTACCTCGGGCCCCAGGGGGAGACCAGGGACCTCGGGCCCCAGCGGGAGTCCAGGGCAGCCCGGTACCCCAGGTAGGATCCATGTTTAGTTCTCCCCATGACACATGAGTAGGTGTAGTGATGAGCCACTGTCAGCCCAACCTTTCATGTTTTCTGCAGCGGCTGCATTTATTTTGGAGCTTATTGACGAGAAGTGGGGATTGTGATGTGACTTAACGTGTGCAGGTTTCAGAGGAGACCCTGGGCCAGATGGGCTGCCTGGGTACGGACTAAAAGGAGCACCTGGTCCAGTCGGTGCTCCAGGATCAATCGGTAAAACACACTAACACACACTTCAAGTCAATTTATACAATGATTAGGATTTTGGAATATGGATAAAGTTTTGACAAGTGTATACAAATTGGAATAAGACCAGTTGCTGCAATGACACAACTCAACATGGACCAATGGTTACCCTCAATAAGGTTTATCATCCAGAGGTCATACCTGATTGGTCGACTCCATTCTGGGTATTATCGATGTATTTATTGCCCTGACTTTACAGGCAACCCAGGACCAGATGGCGCCAAAGGCTTTCAGGGGCTTCAGGGTTCAGATGGAGAGAAAGGTTTCAGTGGCCCTCCTGGGCCGCCCTCCGTTCCCTCAGATTACCGGGTTCCAGGGGAACCTGGTAGTCCTGGTATGTAAAATACAGTATATTTGGTTTTGTGTTGAACTACAAAGTTTCTCAAAAACAAAACGTGGTCCACTTTTGCCCCCAACCAACCATAGCTACAACTCAAGCTAAAAGAGATAAACAACAGGTAAAACTAATTGCCGGTTAAAGGTTTGTTTTGGTTTTAACACTGAACCCGAGTCTCATTCATAAAATATACCTGCATACGCACTTGCATAGGATCCATACTTGAAGTTTACGTGCGCACTAAAGCCGAAAATAACATGCACCAAAATAAGAATTGGTTGTATAAATTACAGTTTACCACCAAATGCGGGCACGTAGATCAGCCTCATATTTCGCCGAATGGTGATGCACATCAATGTGCCTGACGATCAGCGGTACGTCACGGTGAATCATAGCAACAACCGAGAGGAAGACGGCACCGAAATAGCGGGGCTTGTGGGTGAGGTGGAGGTCAGAAATCACCTATTTATTTACTTATTTCTGGGCAGGGGCGTTTCTAGGTTTCTGAATTATCCGGGGCTTAGCCCAGAGGGAAAGGGAAAATGGCCATTTTGTTCATATGCTTTATTGCGCATGCAAATCTTTTCATAATGCTTTACATAAATATAAAAAATACTTTATTATAACTTTAAATTGCTTCCTGACTGCTGTGCTGCTTATCCCCAGACATTCAATTCAACTTTATTTCGCCATGTATACAGATACTATGAATTTGAATTGGTCTTCTCCATGCAGGCAACACACAGTAAAACAGAAAGACAAAAACACAATACAAGGTCAAACAGTACCATTATGAGAATAAATTAATTTGTTTTAGATGTTTTTTTCATCTAAAGTTCCATTCAAGTTATTTCAGAGTAAAATGAATACAAGTGAGACAGACCTTACATATATATATATATATATGTTAATTCACTTGAGGTTGTAAACAGTGTGGTTATGTTTTTAAATCGTTTATCCTCTTGCCAGAAGGACTAGAAGGACTAGGCTACTTTGAGATGCCCTTGGAATCCCCATGTCTGTTTCTAGTTTAAAGGAAGCAAAGAAAAAAAAAAAAGGATTATTATTATTATTATTATTTTTTAATAAGATTCGGGGCTATTAAATAATATCCGGGGCTTTAGCCCCGAATTATACAGCCTAGAGACCCCACTATTTCTGACCCGGTTCGCAAACAAAAGAAAATGCAGCCAGTGGCATCACGTTGCCTCTGCGGTCAGTGCAGCAACTGCGCCTGACAGCACGGTCGAGACTTTCCACACTAAAACTATAAACCCACTTGCATGTACGTGCTGATGCATGCACAGTAATCGAAGATATTGTAAAAAAAAATCAATTTTACCTCTGCTCTGTACGTCTTTTAAGCTATTTGGTGCAATCTTGGATTTCCTGAACCAATGATGGGCTAAATGTGAGGGGGAGGCATCTATAATAAACGTTTGATACAAAGGGAAATTCAATTTGCGGGAGGCATCCCACTCTGGTTTCAAATCACCCCCTCACCCTCTCCGTCGCCCATTCCCCCCGTCACCAAAACGTTTGTACTCATGGGTCAGAGTTTACGTGCAGGTGCGCACATCCTCACGTCCAAGTTTGTTTTTACAGATACCTCGCGTTGCGAGGGAACTGGCGCACCGCCCTATAAGACCCCATTTTGTGCATTTGCAACGGTTCCCAACCAGACCCCTGGGGTGTCACCGCTCCAAAGTGCAGCGACGGAGCTGAGATGTTAACCACGGTTGTCCTCCACCAGGTCGGCCTGGTTCTGATGGAGTCCCTGGAGACACAGGAGCATTCGGGTACAAAGGACAGAGAGGAGCCGGGGGCCGGCCGGGCCCCCCTGGCCAGAGAGGTGCGGGGGACGGGGGGGGTGTCTGTAGTCTCACCCATGTGTGAATAGAGCAACAAGGTTTCTTCAAGGTGCTTCTACAGATGCCATGGACAGTCAAGTATGATGAATTTGTACAGACCTTATCACACACTATAAAGAAATTACCAAGGCTGTATGATGAAAACCGATTTTTGAGTTTACTCAACTTCTGACTACTTTATACGCTGTATGTGCATCGGCAGTATGCATCAGCATTTATGCATAGCGCAGTTACTTTCTCAAAGGGAGCATTCATATCAAGGTAGCTAGCATACAGCGAAGCAGAGATAAAGGTCAGGTAATGTTAAACGAATAGAAACAAATGTGTTTTTTTCTGTGTGCCCAGGTCTATGTGGTGACCCTGGTGCTGATGGACCGGGGGACACCGACGGCCGCGCGGGGCCCCCCGGCCCTCCAGGTCCAACAGGGTTCTTAGGGTTTTCAGGTAAAGTACCTTCTAACACACTGGTACAGGTCGTGGACTGTGTGGAGGATGACTTCTAGGCCCCGTTTCTGTTGTGACTTCCCAGGGCCAAGAGGAACGAAGGGAGATGAAGGTCTCGCTGGGCAGGCCGGAGCAACTGGTTTTTTGGGACCAATGGGTCGCAGAGGATTAAAAGGAGAGCCGAGTTATATTGGGCCCGGACCTCCGGGGCCCACTGGACAGAAGGTTCTGATTATTTTACTAATGCAATATTTCAAGAAAGTATTTAGCTGGCCTGAGGCAAAGTTTTCCCCTCGATTTAATCGAGTGAGACCACAGAGATTAAAAATATGCAGACTGTTCTCCATTTGTCTCTTTTATGAGTGTGTTTGTTTTGTCAGGGACTGTAAACATATAAGAAATGTCCCTGAAAGAGAGGAGATAGATTACACCCCATCTAGCAGTTTGCTCAATTATATCAGCACTTCCTTGACAGGAATACATAAAAAGTGTACTAAAATCATAAAGGGTGTCATAACGAGTGAAAATGTGCAGGCCGAATAAAATCCTGTGTAACTACAGCTTTCATCATGTTTACAACCACAACATGAAGGCGAGCCACAACAATGCTGACACACATCATTCACACACCATACACATTCACGCACAAGCATCTTTTAATCACTGTATGTAACGGAGACAAAAACAAAATGTGATTGATGTTGGGGTGGGCGGGCACTAGCATCAGACATCAAATGAGAACGTTTCATACCTTGAAGGTAGCAGATCCTTTGTGTGGTGTGAGGCTACCTCACCTACTCTCGGTCCCTCCCTCTCTCCCTCACCTCCCCCTTTTAATACCTACCCCACCAACCCTTTCCGTAGGGGGAGCCAGCGTTAAACTGCTCCCATCCGCCGCAGTGCCAGAAAGGAGGGCCTGGTTTGAGGGGCCTCCTGGGGCCTCCTGGGGTACGCGGAGCCAAAGGGAACCCTGGACAAGGGCACATCGGTACCCGCCACTCAGCGCATCAATCTCCTCAGGGAAAGAATGGGAAAAGTTTCATTTTTATCAGGAGTAATCCATGTTTTCTGATCCAGGTCCTCCTGGTGCAATGGGCCCCAGGGGCCAACATGGACCCAGAGGACGCAACGGAGGACCAGGACCCAGCGGACCTACAGGCACTGAACCTAAGACCACCTCATGGCACCTCTCACCTCTCTGAGGGGTTCACCGAGCCTGACCACAAATTGCTGGGCTTTGCTGACTCTGCCCCAATTGTGCCCTCAGAATGCTTTTCTTTATCACACTATTGACTTTGACTCAAGGGTGGTCGATTTTAAGTGCACGTTTCACTATTAAAATGACCCGAGCAGGATGATAAGTGTTTCTCAGTAACATTGACCCGGGTCTTTTCCGTCCTCCCCTGGCCATAGGAGACCCAGGATGGCCTGGTATCGAAGGCATACTCGGTCCAAAGGGGAACCAGGCCCAGGACGGTATACCCGGGCCGCCAGGACAGAAGGGGGATAGTGGTAGGGACAACATCCTCAATGTGTTAATCCGGTAGACATCGTATTATTTTTTGATGCCAAAAATGCGAATGTTATTGCGTTATATTTGTTCTCCCTCTGTGTTTGCTTCTCCGCTCTGTGTTGTTCTATATATTATAGTTTTTTTTTACTAAGGCCCAATCCCATTCTACCCCTTAACCCCTTACCCCTTAACCCCTTACCCCTCCCCCTTGTTTTGAAGGGGGAAGGGGAAGGGGAAAGGGTAAGGCATAAGGGGAAGCAAGGGGAGGGGTAAGGGTAAGGGGTTAGGGGTAGAAATGGGATTGGGGCTAAAGCTACTCTGGTGTCAACTGATCCATTACATGTCTACTACACATGTCCTCTCTGCCCCTTTTAGGCCCTTCACCAACCCCTGGGAGGCCTGGTGAGAATGGTCAACCAGGTAATCATGCATCATGTTGGCATTGCGCTTTTATTTTGGAGACTCTCCTCCTGCGTTTGCTTCATCGGTTGCTGTAATGGGCGCATGCTGCCGCCCCCAGGCCCAGCGGGAGACCCCGGCCCTCCCGGCCGCCCTGCCACAGGACCCCGGGGACATGACGGAGACAGGGGACCGCTGGGGCCACCGGGGCCCTGCGGACCACCAGGGCCGCCCGGAGCGGGAATATGTGTTCCTGGGCCAGAAGGAGACCCTGGTATCCCCGGCAACTGTGGTCCTCCAGGTGGGAGGCTCTGAGGAGACGTTAGGGGGCTTTAGAGAGGCAACATGTTGACATGATAAAATCCCACATAAATAGTTATACATTACTCATACTTCTGATATTCTGATACGCTGTTATTTTGCTATTTATTTTACGTCTGACTCCCACAATAACCATCTTTGTATGGATCGTGCCTGCAGGGTTGAAGGGTGTGCGTGGCCTCCCAGGGCCCACTAGCCTAGCCCTGAAGGGGGATAGAGGAGACCCAGGTCCTTCTGGCCTCTGGGGTCCATCTGGCAGCCATGGCGATCCGGGCCCCGCTGGCCCTCCAGTGAGTAAAGCAGAGAAGTCTTACCAGAGGCTGACCTGCTGAACCACTTCCTATTAGCGTGTGTTGACACCTACAGTCATTGTTACCTTTGGTAAATCAATATTTTCCCAAAGGGTCCAGGTGACAGACCAGGCCCCCCGGGGCCCATCGGTGATCCTGGTCGTCCTGGATACCAAGGACCCCCTGGTGATTCTAACTAAGAGCTTAGATCCGTTAATCGTACTCATCCACTCATAAACAGGATCTGTCGCCACAAAGAACAGGCCTTTTCAGGTTTTTCTAATAAGCTTTGTTTTAGGAGCCATTGGGGAACCAGGCTATGAGCTGGGCCCGAGAGGTCCAAGGGGAATCAAAGGGAACCCTGGCCACAGCGGTAAGCACCTTTTAAACCTCCCACTCATTTAGAAAAAGCACCACTGCCACCACATACAGACATATAAAAAGCGACTCATAGAACTTTAGAAGCAATGAATCTTGAAGGCGTATATTTCAGTTGACTATGACTTTAATACAGTGTCTGTCCATTTGTCTCCAAGCACTGACTGTGGGTAAAACCTCCCCACCCAAAAAATGACTCCTGCTTCATCCACACAGGCCCCAAGGGAGCGAGGATAAACATGGACACCCTTGTGGATCCCGGTTATGGCGGTTCCCCCGGTCGTGACGGTAACAGAGGAAACCCTGGATTCACCGGATTGCCAGGACCCCATGGCATCACAGGTCTTCTATCTCTCCATCCAAACGGATCATGTTGCATGCCCTACTGACAAATGGTTTCAATCGTTTCAATGATTGTATTTTCATGATCATGTTCAATTGCGCCAGTATTGAGCTTGATCTGAAGTAACTCGATGCGCTCTGTTTTCCCCCACTGGAAGTATTTGTTGTGGCCCTGTGAGGTTCAACCATGTGAACGTTGTGCTGGCCCCGTGCAGGTCCCCCGGGCTCTGTCGGACCCCCGGGTCTGAGTCCACATGGCCTGCCTGGGTTCACAGGTCTCAAAGGAGAGAAGGGTCGGCCAGGAAATGCAGGTGTGTGCATGTGTGTGTGCCCGTGTGCTTGTGTGTGTGCGTGTGTGTGTGTGGGTCTGTGTGTGTGTGTGTGTGTGTGTGTGTGTGTGTGTGTGTGTGTGTGTGTGTGTGTGTGTGTGTGTGTGTGTGTGTGTGTGTGTGTGTGTGTGTGTGTGCGTGTGTGCGTGTGTGTGTGTGTCCTTTGTGTGTGTAAGCGGTGTTCAGGCGAGATACAATATCCGTGATTGATGATCATATTCTGCTGGTACACTCTCAGGGTTTGCGGCCTCCATTAAAAAAAACCTTATCATCTGTTCTTCTACCTCCTGTTGCACCCCGGGGTGGGCTCTGATTGCATCGGGTGTGGTGGGGGGGTTGCAGGTCCCACAGGCTATGCTGGAGACCCCGGTCAAAGAGGTCCTCGTGGGGTCCCGGGCACCGGTGGTCCCAGGGTGGCGGACAGCTTCCTGATCGCCAAACACAGTCAGAGCGCCAGCGTGCCCTCCTGCCCCCCCGGCGCCAGCTTCATCTACGCAGGCTACTCCCTCCTCTTCATCAACGCCAACGAGAAGGCGCACGGTCAAGACCTCGGTGGGAGCAGAGCTGTTTCTATGCCATGATGTCGCAGTTTCATGTTTTTGCGTTTTCCACGCTGAACGAAATACGAATGATTCATTTAACCCAGCCTCAGACGGCCCCGTCGCGGGGAAAGCACCCGTTGTGGCAGTCGCTCTTCCTGATTTGCAGAAAGTAGTCCCAACTTACACTGCCATTGTTAGTGACTCCGCCCACGTTATACAAGGAAATCTTCAAACCGAAACCTCTGTGGTTTAACTGTTAGGATTGACAATGCCAGCAGCTTTTGATCAAAATTCACAAGTACCGTTCACACAATTGACAACGCAGGCCGCTTTTGTTCACAAGTTTTTCTTTTGAACCTTGCATCTCACAGAACCTGTATGAGGCAAATTACACCGTTTGTCCTTGCCCCTCCCCCCGTAGGCGCCATGGGCAGCTGCCTTCCACGCTTCTCCACCATGCCCTACCTCTTCTGCGACACGAACAGCAACTGCCACTATGCCTCCCGCAACGACTACTCCTATTGGCTGTCCACCGAGCAGCCCGTGCCCCCCAGCATGGCAGCCGTCACGGGGGCTGAGCTGGAGACATACATCAGCAGGTGGGGGGGGACGCGCACTCCGAACACCTTCACACACACACACACACACACACACGCATGCACGCACGCACGCACACACACACACACGCACGCACGCACGCACACACACACACACACACACACACACACACACACACACACACACACACACACACACACACACACACACACACACGCTCACACACACTGAAGTATAATGAACACGTGTGTGTTTGTGTGTGCTGGACACACTGATGCAAATCATTTGACTCTTGTTTGTGTGTGTGTGTGTTTGTGTGTGTGTGTGTGTATGTGTGTCTGTGTGTGTGCTTCAGGTGTTCAGTGTGTGAGATCACATCCAACGTGATAGCGGTCCACAGCCAGAGTTCCCATGTTCCTGCGTGTCCCGGGAACTGGGAGTCCCTCTGGACTGGATACTCTTTCGTCATGGTAACGGTTCCGCACTTTTAAGACCTGTACTTCAGGACTAAATAATGACCTATAATTTGTCTATGTATTGTCAAGTACTGGCATGTACTGTACTCTCCACTTATATATTATCACATTTTTGTCCTTCTTAACTGATGAAATAAATGTTTTCATGTTTTCCTGTTCAGGCAGTTGCTTGTCTTTCATGCAGATGTGAATATATTTAAATAGTGTTTATTTTATTTTCCATCGGTCTATCTTTCTATATAATCTCCCGTCAATCATTTTGTCACTCATATTTCAAAAATTGATACATTTTTAATGTGTAATTCAGATTCCAGATATTCATCCATGCATCATTTTCAATATTTTTGTATGAATTTTATGTATTTTTGTCAATTTTATGCATCAAAGCTCTCATGTCAATCCCACCTCTCCTCCTCCTCCTCCTCCTCCTCCTCCTCCTCCTCCTCCTCCTCCTCCCCTCTCTCCCCCTCCTTCTCCTCCTTCACCTCCTCCTCCTCCCCCTCCCCCTCCTCCCCCTCCTCCTCCCCCTCCCCCCCCCCTCCCCCTCCTCCTCCTCCCCCCCCTCCCCCTCCTCCTCCTCCCCCCCCTCCCCCTCCTCCTCCTCCTCCACCTCCTCCTCCTCCTCCTCCTCCCCCCCCCCCTCCTCCTCCTCCTCCTCCTCCTCCTCCCCCCCTCCCCCCCTCCCCTCCTCCTCCTCCTCCTCCTCCACCTCCTCCTCCTCCTCCTCCTCCTCATCCTCCTCCCCTCTCCCAGCAATCAGGGGCTGGTGCGCTGGGCTCCTCCCAGCAGCTGGTCTCGCCTGGCTCCTGTCTGGAACACTTCCGCAAGGTGCCATTCATAGAGTGCCACGGAAGGGGGACCTGCAACTACTACCCTGACTCCTACAGCTACTGGCTGGCCTCGCTCCCCACCCGCCACATGTTCAGGTGGAGCCCCCCCCCCTCCATGTCAATATTGCAACTCAAACATTCAGATCAAAAGTGGGGAACCAATGATCACACTATATTCTAAAGACAGTGTGATCTGTACTCAATACCTGTGTGTCTGTACTTATGTATGTGGGTGTGTCTGTCTGTACATGCGTTTGTGTGTGTTTGTGCGTGTCTCTGTACGTGTCTGTGTGTGTGTTTGTGTGCGTGTGGGCATGTCTCTGTACGTGTGTGTGTGTGTGTGTGTGTGTGTGTTTGTCTCTGTATGTGTGCGTCTGTGCATTTATGTGTGTGTGTGTGTGCCTGTATGTGTGTTTCTTTGCGTGGGTGTGTGTGTGTGTGTGTGTGTGTGTGTTTTGCATGTGTGTGTGTGTGTGTTTTGTGTGTGTGTGTGTGTGTGTGTGTGTGTGTGTGTGTGTGTGTGTGTGTGTGTGTGTGTGTGTGTGTGTGTGTGTGTGTGTCTCTGAGCGTGTGCGTGTCTCTGAATGTGTGTGTGTGTCTCCTCTACAGTAAGCCTGTGCCCCAGACTGTGAAGGGAGAGTCCCTGCAGGACGTTATCAGCCGCTGTCGCGTCTGCCGGAAACCATGGAAACGGATATAGCCAGGCGGAACGGGACAATAACGATGTCCTCACAAGGGGACGCTGGTCCCTGTGAGCTCCACGGGGGGAACGATCCAGAATACCAGAACTACAGCAGGTATACAATACAGCCCTCTGCAGAGGTCCTCAATGTATCATGCATCGACTTTTACTGGATTACATAAAACAAAGTAATTTTATGTCTTGTTGTTATGCCTTATGTTTTTATTGTTGATGTTTATGATTTCATAAAAAATATGAATTTTCCTTCCCCACTGTTTGCAATGCTGGATTCATATTCATATTTATGCTCCGGGTCTATCTCTGAATATGTTTCAATGTTGAATATTTATGAAAGGGATAATAAGAGATGACAGACACATAAAGTCGTACTATCGTTTTTGTCGTTTTTGTCAAAAAAATACATATATTCTTTGAGATTAGATCGATGCATGGCTTTGATTGCATTTTTTTGTGGATATTTGCCAGTAAATGTAGACGCCAGCTGTTTCATTGCATACCTATATGTCCCTTTTTTCTTACATTAAAGTGCATTCGACCATTGTGAATATCTTGTAAAATGGCTTATCCTCCTCCCATACTTTCACACTGACTCAAGTGCCACCTTTTGTGGAAGAAGAACCACATATGCAGTTAAACGCATACCTGAGAACAAGCATCGGGACATTGAGAACCATTACATGCATAGTGTTCTTAAAACCTCATACAAGAGCTATAGGCATGTGATTGTATGTGGCTGCTCAGCCATATGTTCGGTTTTTTTAGACTGCCGAAACCATTGTCAATGACGACTCATGTTGTTAATGTACGCATACGTTTATGTAAAACAGAGAACCACAATTTCGTGCTCCAGAGTTCCAAGCAAAGCCAGATGGACCACAATTGAGGCTTTGCAACGTGTAATTGTCAAGTTGTCTGTTTTTACGATTAGAGAAGAAATATGAAGACTGTTCAGACTTGGAAAGGAGTTTCTGAAACAAACATATCCTACACAAGCTTCCTTTTGTCCACTGTTTTTCACATTTGCAGGAATAAAAAGGAAAGACAATTAAATCAACCTTTTTTGTTGTTTTTGTTTTTTATATTAAAACTAAATGAGAAAAGATTTCAACAATGATTCATGCATTTATTCTCACATGCTCACATTCCCTGTGATCTTGTGTTTCCTACCAATTCTTTGATTGTCAATTTAGGCCAAAGCACAGAAGTTTAGTTTCAGTTCATTATAATGAGAAAGAAATGGACCTTGTGGAGTATAGAGAGCCACCCTCATCTGCATGATGAACTGGTCTAGAGGATCAGAGGGCCATCTAACTCATTCTACAAGTCATTTGAAAGAGACCATCTTCCAAAGCTGGATAATTGTAATGGGAGGAACTGTAATGATCATTGGAGGTCACTCCAATCACTCGGTCACTGCGGTCAAAAGGTTCAAAAGGTTCATAATCCCCTTATAGCTGTTCATAATAAAGCCTAATAGCTTTTTCATACCGTCACTTAAAACACACAGATGGCCAGGATCAGGTGACTAACATTGTTTATTACTTTTGTCCCCTACCTACAAAGTCAACTGTTTATCACTAGGGATAATACACACACACACACATATACACAACAATGTGTGCACATTATTATGCAAGAGCTTAATGGAAAGATTACAGGGACTGTGAATCGCCCTAATGTGACATTAAAAAAACAGTCTGATAAGAACAGCCAGCAAACCCTGAACTCAACCTTGAATTAACCAGGCTACCGTCTCCGTTCCGGCCTGCTTCAGCCATGGTCATCCGTGTGGACGGGAAAACGCTCTGGCCGGCACACAGAGGTAACCGGATTACCCTGCCTCCATAGGTTGCACTTGTTTAATTGTTTTCCCAGCTTCTACATCAGGCTCTTCCCCAACTCTGTCCTAATCACGTTAGGACGCCGGCGCTCTTCTTGCAAACAGCGGCCCGCTCCAAGGTTACCATGGTGTCAGCAAAGGACGACGGCTTCCCTGGCACCCTCTCCCCCCCCACCAGCACCCCCGCGACCCACCCACCATCACACACACACAAACACACCCGTCACCCCCACCGTTACAGACTAACAACCCGCGATCCCAACCACTCACCGACTCACTATCACACACACGCACACACCTCCACGCGCAAACACCCTCGCCCGCCTCAACATCCCCCCCACACATACCCACACACCGCTCCAACACTACCTTCACACACATCAACCCCCCACCACTAACGACACCGCCGACGCCGAGAGGCACTTCTTCAAGGGGAAGAGGACGCAGCGTCACACGGACAGCGGACAGACAGGGGACGGACAGGGGACAGACAGCGGACAGACTGCCGACAGACAGGTGATGGACAGCGGACAGACAGCGGACAGACAGCGGACAGACAGGGGACAGACAGTGGACAGACAGGGGACAGACAGGGGACAGACAGCGGACAGACAGCGGACAGACAGCGGACAGACAGCGGACAGACAGCAGACAGCAGGCGTCTCTAGCGTGCAGCGGCTAACAGAGTGATCAGGGTGGATGGATATCATCACAAACCCCTGGGGGGGTAAGTCGAGCTGTGAAGTCCAACAGAGCGGAAATCTAATTAAGGAGCCGAGGAGGGGGGAACTCACTCCTCACTCCGGCCCCACGCCACCACACCGTGACCTCAGAGGCTCCCGGAGGTCTCCAGGACAGGGCGTCCATACCCCCCCCCCCCCCCCCCCTCAACCCACCCAGCCCCCCCGGCTGTCGGCCCTCTACGGCTGGGTTGACATGTTAATGAGGTCACTGTTGCACTAATGTCACAGCCCATAATGGTTTATTCTACATGTGGCACTTGACCCGTTGCCCGGGGCGTTCTGTCATCGCTCAGGTCCCGGGACCGCGTCCTTCACTCAACCCGAGCGGCAGCAGTGAGTAATCATGAGCCATCCAGGGCTGCCTTAAACACTGGGGGGGGGGGGGGGAACAAAGGCTGTTGCGTGGGAATGTGTGGAGTTGAGACATTTTGTCATAGACGATCCCGACTGGTGATCGTGAGTGGAATGACGTCCCGCCCGCTCTGCTGCATTGTAATTCGAGGTAAACGGGAGACGTCACAAATACCGGTTTTGCGGAGGGTTTTGTGAACAAGCCTCAGCACTCCCTCTCCCTCCACTACAGAGGCCCTCTGCTATTAAGACATGCCGCAACAGTTTGACGCCACGTGAATATTGACACCGCTGCATAAAACGTAAACCAGGGGACATTTTTGTGGGACAACAGGAGACACACTCGTTCCGCTCACTCTCACTTTCGAGCAACAGAGAAGATGCAGTTGGTGGGGAACTTGTGTGTTTTGGCGCTGGTGTCATTTGCGTTGGTTACAGCTGAACAAAACCGAACCTCGGTGCCGTTGCATGCGATGGATCTTCAGCGAGACAGGTTGGCAAACACAACGGTGAGATACTTTATATGTTTTGTTTTTGTTTGTCAGCACTGTAAAAAACTGCATTTTACATTCTTCTGCTAACATTATTAATTCTATACAATAATACGGTCTGTGACACGCAGAAACAGAGACAGACAGACAACCAGACTGACATGCGCACACACAAACACACACACACACACACACACACACACACACACACACACACACACACACACACACACACACACACACACACACACACACACACACACACACACACACACACACAGTAAACACAAACCACCAACTGCTCCCCTTGGCTATTCGCATTTGCAGCCTGTGACTCATGTGTTGGCAGGTGTTACTATAGTGATGGTTCATGTCGTTGCACAATAAGTGCTATGAGATATTGAACTACAACCCCCGAGTTCCTTAATTACTAATAATGTTTTTTCCTTTGGCGGATACAACTTTCCTCTAGGGGAAACTGGGAAACATAATCCATTGAATTGTTTTCCATTAATTGCGTGTTGTTTCCTGGGCTGTCCACCTCTCTAATTCTTAGAAGAGCTACACATTCATATTCATGCAATAGCTCCAGCAATAACGAATCATATTGGCCGGAATGATTAATAACTGTACTTTCTGCCCTTGAGGGACTAATAAAAGTTCATAAAAAAAACACGATAATAAACCAGTTTTTAGCAAGTGCCAGCTCTAAAAGCTTTACATAAATTAACATAAATTATTGTGGGTTTCTTAAATGTTTTCTCTCTGCATCCTTTCCCACAGGCACCTCCAGCCAGACCGACCCTGCTCTGGCTGATTCATCAGTCCTTAAGCCACACGCAGAAACCTAAGGAACTTAAGGGAGATGACTCAAAAGGCGGGGGGAGGGATAAGAAGCAGGAACCGGAGGAAAAGAAGAAGGAACCAGAGGACAAGAAGAAGGAACCCGACGACAAGAAGAAGGAACCGGAGGACTATATAGACCCAGCAGTCAGGACCCGCAAGGAAGGCTGCAAGATCTTCTACTGGAAGTCCTGGACGGCCTGCTGAAGCTCTCTGCAGCTCAAGAAGACAACGTATACTCACACCTTGGAGCGTACTTATAATTTAGGTTCTGGAGCAGGCCAAGTGCTGTGAAGGGTTAAGTGTATAAACCTTAACAATATCATCCACTGCCTGGATCTAAAAGTCCTCGTCTTCTGAAGGTTATCGTCTTGGCAGTACAGGATATGTGTTCAGGATTCAGGGCACTTCAATAAATAGCCCTTCATGCTACTATCTTTTTGGAGACTTTGATCTGGTTCAAATCCAAGTGCAGCAATTGCCTTGCGGCTTTGCTCTCTACTAAGTCCTACTCTTAGTCTCTTTGGAGCATGAAAGCAGAGTAACGCCAAGCATCAGACTCTTCTGTCCCAGCTTACTACTACTCTGTTTTCTCAAAGTATGAAAACGAGCTGTTGTTTACTGTAATCAAGTTGGGGGCTGTCATCCTAAAACATGTTTTATGACACTCAATAAAGTATATTATATATATACATTTTCCTAAAATTGTAGTGGTTGACTTTGTGGTTTGGGTCGGTTCTGTCACTCCCTCCGTCTTCTCCAGCTTCCAGACCATCAGAGGAGGCTGTTCTCCTCCATCTTGGATCTACGGATCCTCGTTCCCTGTGTGATAAATGTCTGCAGTGCATGTGATGTTTCTCAATGATCTGCTCAATAGACTACGAGGCAATAAAGCCGCGTCGTTACATACATTCATCTCACACACTTTAATCTACTTGATGCAAGGCATAGTGTCCAGTGAAGGCTTTATAGTTGTATTAAGAATGTGTGTTCGATTGTGTGCGTGTGCGTGTGTGTGTGTGTGTGTGTGTGTGTGTGTGTGTGTGTGTGTGTGTGTGTGTGTGTGTGTGTGTGTGTGTGTGTGTGTGTGTGTGTGTGTGTGTGTGTGTGTGTGTGTGTATGCATTTGTGCATGATGTGTTTGTATATCAGTGTCACTTTAGAACGATTGAATAGAAAGTGTTCCTCTAACTAATGGGTACTATCGGTAACTACAGTTTTCATTCATTCATTCTGGCAAAGTCTGTAGTTCTGTGAAATGATCAATAGCAGCCATTGATTAAATAACTTTAGGCTGGAACCTTTAAAAGTGTATTTGAATTTTTCAATTTAAACAAAACATATTTGCTTTTAGCTAGTTTGAGATAGTGTTATCCTTAGCAGCCTTTGAGTTAAACAGTAGCAGGCATCTGGCAAGACGGGATGCAAGGATAAGGTAAGTGGCATGCAAGGATGCAAGGATAAGGTAAGTGCCATAGACATGATTTACTAGAAAGCAGTTCAGAAACTCTTGAGTTTGGAGCAGAGGAAAAACATTTGAATAAAATGGCAGGAGAGTTTTTACATCTGCCAAATGTATTATTTATCATCTACATCTTGATATATTCGGTCATTCTTGACTTGGAGAAACGTACACTATAAAAAATTGTACACTGTAGTCTAATTGGAGCATTTTAAGTACCTATACAATCAAGTTTCAGACCTAATTCCTGTTGCCATACGTCTTTGTTTTGTTAAGTGAATGACGATTATCCCATTTAATCACTGTTTGGGTGTGTGCAGCCCAGGAGTGGAGTTGTAGGTAGAGCGAGAATAATGATTTCCGAGCCCAAATGTGAAGTGGCCAGCATGGAGTCAGCAGACTCTGACTCGCTGTGGGCTGCTCTCCAAGCCCAGAGTAAGAGAATACACAAACAGGATGAGCAATGTTCCTATATCTGTCAGAAATTGAGAGAGATGACAGAAAGACAGGAGAAAACAATGGATAGATCAGTGGACAGATCAGTTTCAGATGTTGCAATGGCAGTTCCAACTGTGTCGTCCCGACCTCTCCAGGCCGGTACGTTTTTCAGGGAACTCCAGTGACTGGCGAGCCTTTCTGACCCAGTGTGGACTGCACTTTGAGCTCCAGGCAGCCTCCTACACGACGGACCGAACTAAGGCTGCGTATCTCGTCTGGCATCTCTCTGGCACAGCGGAGGCCTGGACCGCAGCAGAGGGAAACAGAGGGTACCCCTGTTCTTGACTCCTTGGAGCTCTTGTCAGCGCCGACACATCTCGCCGGAACGTGTGATGGCCCCCAGAATGAACTGGACTGCACCAGGACAGAAGACCGAGTGCCAGACTACACTATTGAGATCCGAAACTTTATCATACTGAGCTGGCCAGAAAGTTTGTTGTTATCCACCCGGGACCAGTGTGGAGCGGGAAGTCGAACACAAAGGTAGACATTTTCATATCCCTTTACACAACACAGCACTCCTGAACGAGGTTCCCACGGCCATGAAGGTTCACACAACATTCCATGTTACACATGTTAAGCCGGCTCTTAAGGGCCCCAGAGGACCCCAGGGCTCCCCAGGGCCATGAAGGTGCACCCAACATTCCATGTTGGGTGAACCAGCGAGTATTGCTTTATTTTCCTCTCGTTCCAGATACGTCACTACCTGCCACTGTTTTTCCTGGCTGTGATCGTCCACCGTCGCTTTTATTATTTTAACCTGTCCCTCCTTGCTTTCTCCCTCCTACGTTATCTTCCTTATCAACTTCTAAATATACTCTCTCAATCACACCTCAAACCCTCAACCCCTTTGCCCTGCTTACTGCTGCCTACCTCTGTACCGAATCATTGCCTCCAGTCAAAACGACTCTTTCTGTTTCAACCTGCCTGTTGTCACAAGTCATGCCAACACCTGTTGGCACCCGCGTTACACAACTCTCCCTCCAGGCATCGCTCCAAAGCCACTCCCCCAAAACACATGAGTAGCCCGCTAGCTTTAGCAGTAGCTCTGCCTAGACTAGCGTAAGACTCTGGTCATGAACAATGACTGCATGGGCAGAGTAGCATGGTAGTTAGGTAGAAAGACAGCTAAGCCATCCTATCATTTAATGAATTAAATGATTGCACAAGCTTATTACAGGCCTGCGATAGCCACAGATTTTTTTTCTCTTTTTGTCAGAGCATTAGATGTATTGATTGATGTCTGTATATTTCAACAATTATGCAAGTTATACCAAAGAAATCAATCATTTATTGCTTACCCTAGTTTTATACCTAGACCTTTGAATCTATCCTTAATAAAAGTCTGATTTCTGAAGTTGTGGGGCCAGCTGGTATTAACTGGATAGCTTTCATTCTTTTTAAGGTTTATTTTACACCCAGAGAAGAAGCAAAAAATGCTTCATAATAGTTAGAATACTGGAGAGAAAGGTTGACTGGTCAGTTACGAACAAAAGCAGATCGTCCAAGTGAGGAGGTGCCCCTCATTCTAACCCCTGACCTACTGCACCTCTAGAAAGAGAGGGGTCCTGTAGACTCTAGATAATGGTCCGATGGGCCAATATGGATGGGGATAAATGACATTCTTGATGGCACCTTGTTCTAATGCCACATAATCAGAGGACATCATCTGTACTTCAGTAAGAATGTTAGGTGGAGTGTATCTGTAGAGAATTCCAATCCAAAAAACTACTTTACCCCCAAAATGTTACTTTCCAACAGTTTCTCAGCATCCAGGGAAATTACAACCTCTGGGAATTTCATAAATATGAATAAATTCGTATTCAGTCGACAGAAAGTAGACTGTCTGAAGATAACTGGCATGTTTAATGAACCCATTTTGTTCTTCCGATTTATAGAGAGTCAGCACAAGTTCTAAATGGGATGATTTTTGCCGACACTTTGACGTCAGCATTAAGATAATGGTCGATATGAACTGCAGTTCGGTGGCATCTTGATCCATCTTGATCCATCCTTCAGATGAAGTGAAACTGATGCTTATGTTAGAGTGATTGGTGATGAACCACGTTTCAATGATTCATTGAATATAGATATAACTAATGTTGCCAGTTTGTCACAAAACTTAAAATAAATTAAATTTGAAAGCAATCTGCAACTCGGGCTGGATTTTACAGCCTTAACTGAATGGCTTACTTCCTGTAGAGATAGCAGACTGTCCAATTATTTTTCAGAATTAGGATCAATGGAAGAAACTCGTCTGTAGGTCATTCAGAGGTAAAAAGGGAGGAGTAAAATGATTCAAAGGGTTTTATATTTGGGTTATAATGAGTGAAACAGTCTGGTGTTTCCATTGATGCACAATTCAATGACTCTGCTTTATCTCAATGTTAATCTATTAAGAAGGAGAACCTAGTAGTAGATGTTCTGCATCTTTGGTATGAATTGGAAGAAAGTATGCTTGCAAAGGCGTTGTCTAATAGAGAAGGAGAGGGGATGATTCATTATTGTTGGTCTAAATCGCTGCTAGCAGATATAAGTTCCTTAAAGACTATTATTTTACAAATCGATTTACAATTAGTGCATTTCAAAATTAAGATATAACCCAAAAAGTGCAAGAATCAGTCGACTGCATAAAATGCACCAAATTGAATGTAGTTGACAGACTATGTAATATGTATTTTAGAAAGTTCAGCATTATCAAAGTTATGTGCATATATATTAATGCACAACACCTGAGTTTGCAACAATGTGCCTGCAACAATAAGATATCCACCATTTATGCCAGCAATAGCTTTGTGGTGGAGCATTGTGTAATCATATTAAATAAAAAAGCAACCCTGCTGGATGCTTTTCTCCTGCAGTAGTACATAGGTGTTTGGAAAAACGAAAGAAAAAAGTTCATTAAAGGTGGTTATCTGGTTGTTTTCATTAGATAATAATAATTATAATAATAATAATAATAATAATAATAATAATAATAATAAAACTAATATTCCAGCTACTAAGTCTGATTGGGATGCCTGTCCCAAAAGGAATTATGTGAGGCGCAAAGAAAATTAGCCAAGACATGATGGCCCCCCCCCCCTAGCAACACAAAAACCGATTTCAAACCAAAGAGAAAAAATTGATTAAATATAAACCATGACCTTGGACAGAATATTACCTTGTGTACCTTTTGATTGGACTGTTATGCAACCCATAATTATGAGGGAGTATGTGAATATGACAAAAGATTGTAGGAAAAGGCATATAAATGGTCTCAAAAATATATATAAAAAAAGCCGCAAACATCTTTCTTTCACACATCTGTATGCCTCCCAATGTGTGCAGGGACTAAGATTTTACTAGTGCTACATATGGCATTTAAATAAATTCATTTCAGAGCATTTTTGTCATGTAAAATGATCCTATCACTGTACCTCAAAGTGGCCAATGTGAATCCCGAGGGCAAGTATGAACAAATACAATTCATACTTCGCTGTGTGAAAGAAGGACAAAAGATAAGAATGAGGAGAGAAGAGTAAAAGGGAAGGACAGGAAAGAGGAATGGAGGATGGAGACAAGAAAAGGGGAGCAGGGCAGAGATGAGATAAGGAGCGAGAGGAGACAAGCGTAGAGGCGACTAAGAAGATTAGTGTAGAGTAGGAGTGCAGAGGAGAGAGAAGAGAGGAATGACGAGGAGTAGAGAACAGAAGAGAAGAAAGGAGTGCAGAGGAGAGGAGAGTTATTTGCAGCAGGCTTCTACTGGTTCTTAACCTCCTTCTTACTTGCCTAAACAGATGAACCTGAACCCATGTTGCCCACAAGCTGTCTGGCAAGCCAAGCTTCTATGTCGATCACATAAAGCTGTTTCCTTGGGGCTGTTTTCCCTGCCCTCTAAAAGGCATGTGAATTGAGAGAGAGCAGGCTAGGGATTTTCAATGTTACTTATCTAATATCAATTTATGTGTTCACTCTATGTCCGCCCACCTATCCTATATCGTAATAAATGAACAACAGAAGCGAACACGTCTTTGATCTTAACTTAATTATACTGGGAAGAGAGTTAGGCATAAAATCTCTCGCCGTCTGTGAATGGCTGAGCGTTATGCCTGCGTCAAAGCAACCTCAGACAGGTGATGGTGTTTACCAACACGTGTGTGTGTGTGTGTGTGTGTGTGTGTGTGTGTGTGTGTGTGTGTGTGTGTGTGTGTGTGTGTGTGTGTGTGTGTGTGTGTGTGTGTGTGTGTGTGTGTGTGTGCGTGTGTACCAACACGTGTCTGTCCTTGTTCTCCCGAAAGTATGCCTAGAAGAGTTTCATGGCAGGAGAAGGATGAGACGGTCTGTTTTCAATCAATGGGTTCGAGGAGGGGAAAGAAGCTGTGTGAGATTGGTGATGACAGCGGTCATTTGTTTTTGCATATTGGATTTAACCTTTATCACACCGACTCATCTGTCTTCCCCACCAAGGACTCCGCCCTCCATCTCCCCCCTGCTCTCTCTCTACACCCCAGCAGGAAGGGGGCCGCCGTTTGTCCACAGGCTGCAGCAAAGTCGTCCCTTGAAGCTGCAAGATGGACCTCCAGGAAGCACAGAGAGAAGGAAGGAGCCGGAAGAAGGGAAATGAAGAACTGCCTCGGCTCCGCACCCTTCTGCTGTGCCTCCGCAACGTCCTGAAAGTCGGGGAGGCCTTCGTCCTCCTCCCGCTCCTCTTCCTCCCCCTCCTCCCCGTCCCGACCTTTCTCCTTGCAGACGGCGAGGCAGATCTGTTTCCATGACGACGACTGAATTAAGAGCGAAAGGAGCGCCGTCCCAAACCAACGCAGCGGGTTTAGCCTGAGTGAAAACATAAATCAGCCCATCTGAGTTGATAGCGGTGGCAGATTGGATTTCCCGAATTCCTGGGCTCATATAAAGCAGTCAGAGTCATGGTGATGGATTTGGTTTGTGTGTTGACTCGGCCCCCTGGTTCCCTTGTTGTGGCTTATTGAATGTTTGGTGACATTCAGAAGGAGAGCATGCAGAGTACTGGGAGACAACAGGACCAAATGGACTTAGTCCCATCTCTTGTTTCCTTTTTATTCGTCTCTTCGACAAAGTCAAACAATTTTATTCCTTTTGTTTATTTGCACCCAAATCGAATAAACTTTCCTGGCTTTCGTGTTTATATAAAGCTTTCTATACATAGCTATGTGTGGTGCAGCTTTAACACAACCATATCAAAGTGTAACATTCTCTCCTACACTAATCTGATGATATTTGTGTTATTATGGCGATGAGCAATGTGCTGACTGCTGTTTCATGTTGTCTTGCGGGTCTCTTCAAGCCTCTGAGCCTCCAGCTAGGCCTGCACTTGCTGTCGAGATGTCTCTCATAATTATTGCCAGCACACAAAGAGCAGGAGAACACTTTTGATAACATAACGTCTTTATTCTTAAACAATCACTAACGTCATTCCGATTTTTTTTGTATTATCAATGCATATTTTTTTTTATTTTGTCTCACAATTCATAATGCATATATGAGTGAGTTCCAATGTGGTGAAATAATCGGCAAACAAAAAAATAAAATACATAAATCTTTTTTTTTCTTTACATATTCGCACGTAACCCCGACAGTTCCTTATGCTTTTTATAAATCCCATATTCACAGAAAGTGCTCTCCTTTGATCTCCGTCTCCATCTTCTGGGTATACGCTCATTCTCATCCCATGCCTTTACACCTTCCACAGCGCTATTCGTCGACATGTATCCACATCACCTCGCTGCTTAATGCTGGTATAAGCTTTATGCCTTTATTAGCATCTCGTCTTATATACATATTCAATATGTGTAGTTGGGAGCTTATGGAAAGTTAACTAATCTACCGTTAGCTCTCGCAAGCAGCCTGCGCCAGCCTCGCTATGCTAGCTGGGAACCAGGTGGAAGACTTGTTAGAATGGAAAGAAAAGAAACACATATACAGGTCCATGACTGGGACCCGTGGGCATCTGCTCTGTACTGCAGACCGTGTGCTGTTCATCTACCACAGATAAAGAGTGTTCAACCACGACTAGTAGAGATGCATAAGCTGGTGGATGCTACCATCAGGATCCTCACAACTGCATACAAAATTGTGTTTCCCGGTCAAAACACACAACAGAGGCCATCGGTGTGTGTGTGTGTGTGTGTGGTATGAAGTAAATGGTGTTAGTCTCCACTGTAGATCGCCTGTGTGTATCTGTTGCCTGTGAATCCCTTTTCCTCGACCTACCCCCTCTGACCGCCCGCTCATCACCTCGTAACAAAACATCGGTTTTGCTACGCGTTCTGAGCTTGCTCAAGAGAAGCACAACAAAAAAGCCAGGCTTTTTTCTATAGTGTGCCGAACAACGAGGACAGGCGTTCATTGGATAATTGTAAGACTTCCTGAGTTAGATGATCCAATATCAGTGAAGGATGGGGCTGGAGCAAGAGGAGGTGCACCAAGCACTTATGAAAATAGAAGAAGCCCGCTCTGACGCAACGCTGCAACACATGACTCATTTCCTAAATCACCAAGACGAAAAAAGAACGGCGGATGGAGACTATGTCGATGTCTATGGTTTACCGACTAATAGAATACAATTACCCTTTACGTTACGTCAATGATTTCCGAAAAAACGAAGAAAAAAACGACAAATCGCTCGATCCCGGACATGGCTGACCCGCTCTGCCTCTGCCGTGGTAGTGGGGTGCCATTAGCTGTTACCCCCACTCTAAAGAATTAAAGGAGGAAACTTAATTAGCTAGTTTCTAAACAATGCTGCACCCTGTCCACCCATCTATTTAATAGCTTATTGTTTACCATTTACGGCGAGGAAAGAGAGGAGACTGCAGCAAAATAACTCGTTAGAACAAACAAGCCCCATCTCAGGCCAGAACCTTCCAGAACAGTCCAGACTTTTTTTTTTCTTTATCAAAGATGACATCATGTTTTGTTCATATATATTGAAAGCACAAATGCTATATATGTATTATTTTTTTGTTGTGATTGTTTTTTTTATTTTTTATTTATTTTTGTATGATTTTTGCGGTCAAGACCCCAGTCATACAAATTGCAGAGCAGAGAGAGCTGTGATTCTCGAGGTGCAAATGATGAGGATAACCGTCCGTGGCTATCACAGTGGTCGTGATCATCATCACCACCATTACCTCGCCCCCTCGGAACTCTGGGAGAGAGAGAGCAACGCGCCGTTTAACGCCATTTAAAAAGAAGTTTGCTTTTCCTCTCATGTTACTGAAGGAACTGCTAGGAGGACTACCGTTGACCCTTGAGCAAACCTCTGTCTCTCTGGACAATTTGAAAAACCCTGCTTTTTAACGTGCATCAATCTTTCACAAGCCAATGACGTTCGAACGCACACTCATTGCAATTAGTGCCGCTTGGAGATTCGTTTGAGACATCTCTTGACTGAGTTGTATTGCTTATAACAGTCCCACTGCCTGGCCAGGGAGGGGGAGGGGATTCTTCCAAGAAGCTTCTGGAACAATCCGATTTGTCCCGTGGATAAACAACCAATCACTCGCACTTACAGTACAGCACCCTGAGCAAATCAGATCGCACGGCCCAACCCCCACACCCATATCTCCACCAATCAGATTCTGACATTACAGTACATTCAGTCCGACCTCCCGACACTCTGACTAGTTTGCGTGAGAGCACATTCACCGTCAAGCAGTGGAAACGACTTTCTCTTTAGTGATAAGTCTCTAGAAAAAACAAGAGGCGGAGTCGACGTGGTCGCTAACCGAGCTGGTGAGGTAACAACAGAGTAGTACTGATCGTTATTAATTAAAACAAAATCAATAACTGTTATTATTGACAACAATAACACCATTAAGCGTGTGGAAGTGTCACGGCAATCCAAAAAATATATATCTAACCAATGCATGACATTTGTAACATGTCTTTAAAGCTAATTTTTCACAGCATAAATTGGAAACTATAGATATTTGTATTTATATGACGAGAGACCACCATTCTTATGTTTGTCACAGCTTTTTCTCTTTTTTGCATAAAATGTTAAGGTCAAATCCTGATTGAAAATGTTTCTTTCATATCGTCTGGATTAATAATAATTCATCTAAAAGAATTTCACAGGCAAGAGTTCAGTTAAGTTGCTGTTCTTTTTTGATTGGTTGGGTGTACAGTACAAGCTCCTGGTTGTCGCGGCAACTCCCCCCTCCCCTAGACAGAGGGTATAGTGGTGCGTATTTTGTAAGGGGTTTGGTGATGACTCCTCCCCTTTAAATTAAGAGGAGGTCACACCTCCCCCCGATGGAAGCCCCGCCCCCTGATGCTATGAACAGTTCTGATTGACGGCTTTTCCTCCATTCATAGCGGGAGTCCCTGAGCTCTTCCTGGAGCGCTGCTTCTCCTCGATCTCATGCATTGACGGCTCCCGGTACATACACACTGCAGAGAGAGGGAGGAGGAGCAGGAGGAGGTGGAGGAGGGGGGAGGAGGAGGAGGGGGAGGAGAGGGGAGGACGAGGAGAGGGGAGGAGGACGAGCAGGGGGGAGGAGGACGAGGAGGGGGGAGGAGAGGGGGGGGGGGGGAGGAGAGGAGGAGGAGGAGGAGGAGGGGGAGAGGGAAGAGGATAGGAGGAGAAGGAGGGGGAGAGGGGAGGAGGAGGAGATGGGAGGTGGAGGAGGAGAAGAGGAGAGGGGAGGAGGAGGAGGAGGAGAGGGGAGGAGGAGAGGGGAGGAGGAAGAGAGGGGAGGAGGACGAGGAGGGGGGAGGAGAGGGGAGGAGGAGAGCGGAGGAGGAGGAGGAGAGGGGAGGAGGAGAGGGGAAGGAGAGGAGAGGAGAGGAGAGGAGAGGAGAGGAGAGGAGAGGAGACGAGAGGTCAGGAGATGAGGAAGTACTCAGAGGTACAAGTAGATGGGGAATATAGAGTAGGGACAGTGGGGATCAGATTGGGGAGATGGATGGGCAGACAGAAACAAGGTCAGGATTAAGGTGAGGTGATTAAGCTGCGGCGTTGAAGATAGCACTACTCGAGTGTTCGGTCACCTCCGCATCTCCCGTCCTGTCCGGGCCGCGCGTTTGTTATCATCAAAAACATCTGAGACACTGCACTCACTCATATGGCACACACAGAGGACATGGGGAGGCATAAACAACCCTTTTAAACAGCCATGTAAATACTGAAGAGGCTTTATCGACGTTGCCGTCAACAGTGTTAATAGTCAGACTATGGTGCAGTCTTAGTCAGTAGCGTTAGTAGTTGTCGTTTGTCGTGAAAATCCTTATTATTATTAATTGTTACCAAGTTAGGAAGTATTAGGTTGAATCCTTATGCTTATCAGTGATCAGTAGTAATCATAGGAGCCAGTTCTGACCTGAACCAAATTTTGTTCATTTTCTAATTGCTTAAAGAAGCATCACCGGTACTTATTATTTGGTGATTCATTCAAAAATAGTTTCAATAACAGGGAACTTTATGTGACATAAATGATTTGGCTTTCAAGAAGGTTTTGTTTGGCCTCAAAAAGCTGTGTGTGTATTTTGTTATTCACTGGTTTAGCAGTTTTCTATTTATTTTTATTTTTTATCAAGAAGCTAGTAGAACTACATTTATATTAGCATTCATTTTGTTTGTATGAGTTCCTTGCGTTCAACACATTTATTTTACCTTTGTATTCATACGTGTCATGAGAATCATTGGACTATATTTGATTATAGGAGCGAGGCGTTCATTTCCTGGCTCATGAATTGAGTTTGGCTGATGCCAAAGTTTGGCTGGCCTGAGTTATGTAAACACTGAACAAGTCAACACATAGTTGGAACAGTACAGTCCTCTTTAGTATCATCCTTAATAGCCAGTATTACCAATAAGTAGTCATAAGTAGCAAGTTCAGTACTCTGAAGTGGTCATTGGTATTCTGTACTTCTCTTTAGTAATCTTTAGTAGCCAGTAGTCCTTTTTAGTAGTCTTTAGTATCCAGTACTAATCTTTTGTAGCCAATAGTAGCCAGTAGTTCTCTTTAGTTGTCATTGGAAGCCAAAAGTTATTTTTGTAGTCTTTGGAAGCCAATGCTAGTATGTAGGTGTTGTTGGCATTCAAAATAAATCGTCGATATCTTAGGTCAGTAGCGTTCAAAAGCTTCTAACTGTACCGTTTGCTTGCCCATGCATTCTCAGTGAATCATCATTCAATCATCAGCCCAGTGAACCAGTGATTGACAATCTTCCCCCATGGGCCTACCGTACCTTCAATGGGCCTACCGTACCTTCAATGGGCCTACCGTACCTTCAATGGGCCTACCGTACCTTCAATGGGCCTACCGTACCTTCAATGGGCCGGGGGACAAAGTGTGAGGAGGGCTTGGTCTTCTTGGCGCGGTTGCCCTTCATGACCTGTCCGTCTTTGGTGAGGCCCAGGAACCAGGCACGGCCCGACTCCTGCTGCCGGTACACTGTGGACGAGTAGATGACGTAGTAGCTCTCAAACACCGACTCCTTGAACTTGCACTCTGGTGTGAACACCTCCTGCAACATGAGGAGGGGAGAGCAGCAGAGGGCATAGTGTGGTGAAGATAAGCCCACACAGACGCACACAAACACACCCAATCACGCCACCCGCACCGACACACGCACTCAAACACAAACGCACACAGAGACGTAAGCCCCAATTACACAGAGATCCCACCATATTGCCGCAAAGATGAACCGGCGTTATGCTGTTATTGCTTTTCGACACAGAACCAGACAGCACAATGCCATCCCTCTCTGTGCTTTTAAAGAGCATGCCGTCGTTAAGGAATCAGACGTGTTACACAACAGTGTCCGGGTCTTGTGTGACATAACGTCTGTATCGTGGCAAAACATTCATGGAAATGACTTGTAATGAACTGACTATGGAAATGCATTTGCTAGCCCTAAATATTTACACCACTCTTCAAGCGCATGAACAACATTTTGTTTACAAAATGTTGACGCCTCACATTGCAGCGGCAGATTTCTTTGCGTGCAATGTGTTTGTGCGATCAGAATTACTTTCCGAGAAGAAAATAAGGAGAAGCAGGGAGCCGCGCACTTAACCCTCCAAACGTCCCGCCCCGTCACAGCATACCACTTCACCGCCAGACACAAACACAGAGAACCGAACACACACAAACACGCGCACACACATGCTTTTCTATAATGAATTGAGCCAATGACCAGGTTGTTTAGAAAGAGTTGAAAGTGGGGCGAGAGGGCCTTTCTCGTTATCTCTGATCGGTCTCCAAGTAGAAAGTGAGAGAGGAGAGCGACAGCACCGGGTGAGAGGGACAGCTTTCACTTCAGTGTTTGTTTTTGTGTTGATGGAAGCAAAGGAGGTGAACTGTTGGCCCGAGATATCCTGTTGCCATAGCAACAGGACAATCCTCTTGGGTAATTTATCTCATTTGAGCAGCCGCGCTGATCCATCCGAGTGGCACATAACTTATAACGAGGACAACACTTTGGAAAAGTACAGAGTTCGTCAATTGTTCTGAAAGTTTCACCGTCCACAGAATCAGAAAACCAAGACACGCACACAGACACACACAGATACACACCTGTTCCTGCTGTGTGCATTCTGATTGGCTGCTGATAGTGTTTGGTTAACACACCTGAAGGTCAACTGACATAGAAGAGGTGTGGGGTGTTTGCTTGTGTGTGTGTTGGTGTGTGTAGTGTGTGTGTGTGTGTGTGTGTGTGTGTGTGTGTGTGTGTGTGTGTGTGTGTGTGTGTGTGTGTGTGTGTGTGTGTGTGTGTGTGTGTGTGTGTGTGTTTTTGTGTGTGTGTGTGAGCATGTGCGAGGGTATATGTTTGATGTGTGTGTGTCTGGAGATGTGTGATGTTGTGCATGAGTGAGAGTGGGTGACACTGAGAGCGATGTAACTTTTTTTATCATACCTTTGTGTGTGTGTGTGTGTGTGTGTGTGTGTGTGTGTGTGTGTGTGTGTGTGTGTGTGTGTGTGTGCATGTGTGTGTGTGTGTGTGTGTGTGTGTGTGTGTGTGTGTGTGTGTGTGTGTGTGTGTGTGTGTGTGTTCGGGGGGGGGTTGTTTGTGCAGGTGTGCGCTTGTGCATGTGAGAAAGAGAACAGTGAAACTATTTGAACCTGTATTTGACAGGTAGACAGGCAGGCAGATTGCATTCCTCTGTCTGGGGGTCTGTGTGTAGTCACGTCTGTGCGCAACAATATCTGTGTGTCTTGGGAGCTATGTGTGTGAACACACTCATGACACTTTCATGAGGAGGGCAGGTCACAGTACCCGTGGGTGTGCTCATTAATAAGCACGGTGTGGCAGGCTGTGTGAAGGACTCGGTGTGGAGGGGGGGGGGGTTGTCTGGACTTTGACAGTGTGGAGGCTGGTCTGCAGGGGTGACCAGGACCTCGGCAGGTAGCTGGCCTTGCTCACACACCGCCACAGCTGCTGTCTCTGTCTCTCTCTCTGTCTGCACCGTGTCTCTCTCTCTCTCTTTGCCCTTCTGTGTGTGTGTGTGTGTGTGTGTGTGTGTGTGTGTGTGTGTGTGTGTGTGTGTGTGTGTGTGTGTGTGTGTGTGTGTGTGTGTGTGTGTGTGTGTGTGCATGTGTGTGTGTGTCTCTCTCTTTTCTCTCTGTCTGCCTGTCTATTTATTCTCTCTCTCTTACTGTCTTTCTCTAACTCTCTCTGTGGGTCACCATGCCCCCTGTCGGAATTTGTGTGTGTGCGTGTGTGTGTGTGTGTGTGTGTGTGTGTGTGTGTGTGTGTGTGTGTGTGTGTGTTTGTGTGTGTGTGTGTGTGTGTGTGTGTGTGTGTGTGTGTGTGTGAGTGTGTGTGTGTGTGTGTGTGTGTGTGTGTGTGTGTGTGTGTGTGTGTTGTGCACGTGTGTCCCTGCACGCTTGTGCTAACCTTTCGTTGTATTTATGAAGAGGTGTGTACTTCATTGACCTGAAGGTTCCTCTGTGTGTACCGAGCCCAGATTTAATCATTCATACACACGATAGACACACAAACACACACACACACACAATCCCACAAGGACTTGTATGTGAGTGTGTTTGTGCATGTGTGTGAGGGTGGGTGTGTGCGTGTAGAGGCTAGAGGGTAGGGCTGTGGTCCTGCAGAGACGGAGGGGAGGAACATATAAGCGACTTTGGAGACTTTGACAAAGTGCCTTGTTTGGCTGATGACTGAGCGGGCCTGGGCCCTCCAGAGACAGGGTCGGAGTGACTTGTGATTCATGAACCGCCCTTAATGGACCACGCCTGCAACATAGGAACACACACACGCACACACACACACACACACACACACACACACACACACACACACACAAACACACACACGCACACACACACACACACAAACACACACACGCACACACACACACATGGGACATGATGGAGATACATATAGGGGAGGAGACGCAGTCCGACCCAAACACGCACGTGCAGAGATCACGCTAGTATGCATGAGGGCAGGCAGGGCGGTGTGCACAACAGGGGAATACGTAATGAGGCGGACCCCTGTCTGCCAACCCAACGCTGGGGGAGGCGGCGTGGGCCCATCTTTCAGAGGTAACGGGATGTACTTAGCCACGGTAAACAGATTAAAAGGGAGAGGATTTGTATTCCTCAGCGATCTGAAGGAGAAAGGCAAATATAGGAGTGGGGGCCCCGGGGAGCGCTGGGGGGCTGTGGTGAGGAGCTCCCGGAGGGGACGGGCGACATAGAGAGAGACTAGGGGGCAGAGAGAGAGAGAGAGAGAGAGAGAGAGAGAGAGAGAGGGAGGGAGAGAGAGAGAGAGAGAGAGAGAGAGAGAGAGAGAGAGAGAGAGAGAGAGAGGGAGAGAGAGAGAGAGAGGGAGAGAGAGAGAGAGAGAGAGAGAGAGAGAGAGAGAGATAGACTGTTTGGGAGGGAACCTTCGCTGGTTCCTTGCCAACGTGTTTGACGTCATCCATCATCCGTCATCCATTTTGCAAACAAAAGCCCAGCATTGAACCGGCGGACGAACCTGAAACGAGGCTACAAGGAGGTGGTGTGGAGGTGGGCCGCGGATCGTTAGTGCCGCTAATGATTAAAGAACGGCTTCCTGCTGAGTCAGGCTAGAGGAACACGGCTGGTGGAGGCCCTGGAGGCCGGGGCCCGCTGACTTCAAATGACACAATGATACACAGCCTGGTGGTGTGTGTGTGTGTGAGTGTGTGTGTTTGTGTTTGTGTGTGTGTGTGTGTGTCTGTGTTTGTGCATGTGTCTGTATGTGTGTTTGTGAGCATATGTGTGCGTGTGCATGTCTGTGTGTGCGTGGGTGTTTGTGTGTGTGTGTGTGTGTTTTTTTTGTGTGTGCGTGTGCATGTCTGTGTGTGAGTGCGTGCGTGCGTGCGTGCATGTTGGACTAGTACATTGAAATTGGAGGCGGTGTATGGTTTCAGGCTTATGAAGCAAAACAAATAAAAACAACACCCCCCCCCCAGAAAAGCAACAGAGCAAACAGTGGGAATCCCTATCAGTTGGTGTACTCTCTGCATGGCTTCCTGGTAGAGCTCCATCACAGCCTGTTGTCAATATTGGGTCCAATCTTCTAGTGTTTGGAAACGTCCCCCCCAGACACCCGCACACTGTAGGAGCCTTCATTAGGATTCTGGAGGAGGTCTAGACCCCGGCTCAGACAGCTCCTGTCTGAACTACAAAACTCTTCTTTCCCCTCTCTCTCTCTCTCTCTCTCTCTCTCTCTCTCTCTCTCTCTCTCTCTCTCTCTCTCTCTCGCTCTCTCTCTCTCTCTCTCGCTCTCGCTCTCGCTCTCGCTCTCGCTCTCGCTCTCTCTCTCTCTTTCAATCCCACTCCCGCTTTCTCATTCTGTCGTTTTCTCTCTGTTGATCCCTTGGTCCCCTTTCTATTTTGCAAACACGGCGTCACGTACAGACGCACACACACACATGCATAGACACACAACCACACACACACATACAGAAAGCACAAACCCACACACACAGTTGGCACACCCCAAAAGCATTTTAAATCCATCCTCTAGTAATTTACAGCCTTCCCGCCTGTCCTCTTTCTTGCGCTCCTCCCCTCTCCACACCTCCTATCGCTGGCTCTGAGGGCTCCTACTGCACCACTCGTTACACTCTAGCAGTGACATCAGAAAGATGCAGCAAAATGAGTGCATGATTGAAAGGGAGAAACCAGGGCCATGGGGTTCTAGGGACAATGTAAAACCACGGGTTTGCATCTTGTGGGTGTGTGTGTTTGGCAAAGTATATGTGTGTGTGTGTGTGTGTGTGTGTGTGTGTGTGTGTGTGTGTGTGTGTGTGTGTGTGTGTGTGTGTGTGTGTGTGTGTGTGTGTGTGTGTGTGTGTGTGTGTGTGTGTGTGTGAGAGACGCGGTGTGTTTTTGTGTATGTACACTAAAACTTGCTTCTGAAGGTGTGTGTGTGACTCTAAGGACACGTTGCCAAGTAACATGCCGTTGTAAGCAGCTGTGTGAGTGTGTGTGTGTGTGTTTGTGTGTGTGTGTTGGTTTGTGTGTTGGTTTGTGTGTATTTATGCGTGTGACACAGTGTGTGTTTTTGTGTATGCATGTGTGTGTATGCGTGTGTGCCCATGTGTGTTTGTGGCAATCTTGTGTAACATGCCCTGTCGATTTTTTCGATTCTAGTGTTTTGTGCCCCAAAGTGGAGAAAGAGAACGAGAGAGAAAGAGAAAGTGACCGACCTAGAGAGAGAGAGAGAGAGAGAGACACAGAGAGAAAGAAAGAGAGAGACAGCGAAAGACACAGAGAGACACAACAGTGGTTACTGCTGTGCTGTAAACTAGGTCACGGTTAGACGAGTGTTATAAATAATGGAGAAGAAGACTTCAGTAGAAGCTGAGCCCCCCCACGCATTCCCTCTCCAAACCCATCGCTGATCCGTTATCATCCCGCTGGTTCGTGACTGGAGAGACACGAACCACTCTGCAACACCGGCACGGAAAAACTTCAAAACGTTTTACTCTGTGTTTGGGATTTAAGTGAGGAACTCAATCTGCAGCGAGGGCGCAACATTTACTCAACTTGTTTTGTAGTCCTTTCTCCTGCTTTATCGTTAGATAATGTACAAAGTCCACTATTTTGTAACTGTCGAAGCGTACATCAAAGTGAAATTTAATCCCCGAAGGAAACAAAATCATATCTCCAGATTTATGTTTTCACTCAAAAAAGGTTATGTTTAATAATGCATTCAGGATAAAGCACCCTGCCTGCATGAGTTACAAACAAACACGAGAGAGCTTGTTCCTAGAGTCTATAAGCTCTGTGAGGTGGAAGGGAAGGATATCCCTCAGTAATGACCTCTCATGGGACACAGACAGCGAGAGAGAGAGAGATGGAGATGTGAGAGCACCAGACCGGCTGCAGAACAAGCGGTGAGATCATGACATTGTTAGAAGAGGTATTACAGGACAACTGCCACATCGAGAACCACCACATGGTCAAACCTTCACACGGACATTATGCAAAAAGGACTTGCTAAAAAAAGAACAGAACTGTATGTGGACAACCTCCCCAAGGCCGACATCAACATAAAGCTGCAAATATAAGTACCGTATAAGCAAGATCAGTAGAGGAGATAAAACCATTATGATGACGTAGGGCAAAAATAAAGTATGTTTTCCCTCTTTACCGTCAACTATAGGCTAAGGATAAACTAAATATCAAAGGAACCTGTTTAATGTCTCTACAAGGTCGGTAAGCCAACACCCCACCCCCCTCCCATCCCTGCAAACCCGTCCCACCGCCCACACGTGGCGTGCCAGAAAGGGCTTGCTAATTTCCCATGGTGCACCTCTGAGAACCCTAAGCTGAGCGCACCCTGCCTGGTTTTAATTAAAGTGGCCCGTTACTGTGGAAACGTCACAGTAACGAAATGTGTATTTGACAGTCCCTCATCCATCTTACTGTCTCACTCATGCTGACTGTTTGTAATCAATGTTTCCCGGTCCTGCCTGTCGATACGATGATCCGGAACAGGGGTTCTCCCCTGGTGGGTGGAGAACTCTGAGTGGGTCGCAGAGCATTAATCCAGACATTCATCTCTAGAAGGAAACCCACAAATGAACTAATGTGTCAAGGTAAGTTCATGCAACAATGGCTGAATCTTTCATTTAGTTAAGCCCCAAGTGTTACAGCTTTTGGTATATGCATAAAGGTATTGTTGTTTACTTCACTAATTATCAATAGATATTGTATTTATTTCTGCTTATTTATTTTACTATTTATATTTTCAAGAGATCTTCTCTAATCTAAGGCCTGTATGGAAATGACGTGGACGAGGAAGATGATGAGGATGTTGATGATGATGATGATGATGATGATGATGATGATGATGATGATGATGATGATGATGATGATGATGATAATGACGCTAATTACAATAATTGGGTAAATAGTCAGTCAGGCCACAAACAATAGATAATCCGACCAGTTAAACATAACCATAGCAGTGGTGTTTGTCACTGACCGGGAGCAGTGCCCAGCTATAAACCAATGGACCAATCCAACATGGCACAACTCATTTTGGTTTTATTGACTGAGCCAGACCTATAAATACAATTAAAAACAGTCCTATACATTATGCCGTGTGCTTAAGTGTGTCAGGATGCTATGCAACACAACACAAGACACACCTAGCACTTCCTACACCCACAAATGTGATTCAGCTTGGTCGATTAAAATAATTATACTTTAATGAGAGAGAACTGGGTGGTGGAGAGTTATTCTCTCCCTGTACAGAACGGTATAGAAATATAAAGTAGATTCACTTTGCCTTTGGTGAAGTACGACTCTGTTGACTTGGAAAGCTCATCAGCGCTGCACTCATTCCAGTTTATTTCCAATATCTTGTTGTGCTTTCGGTGGGGGGATCTGGCTCTTCTGAGAGATTGTTTCAACACGGTTATTTAAATCGTAGCTCGCCTTTCAAGCTTGAACGTCTCCCGATTCGCAAGCAAATAATTTGCTCTGACATGTTTGACGACGGTCGTGTCGCAGTCTTACACCGAGACCAGCTTTGATAACTCGCAGCACTATGAATAATTCTAATTTCTATTTTAAGAGAGACAGCTCGTTTGACAATAAGTGTTATGGGTTTTGGTTGATTTGTAGCTTCATTGAAGCCCGCCCCAATAGCTGGCTTGGGATCATTATGTCACTAGTGCAGCTCCCTGCTGTCAAATCCTTATGCGAAATGTGGATTTTTTTCAGTCCTGTATTACTTGTGTAAAAGCGTGACTTGTCTGTAACTGGATTAGGGATCCTGAGGCTTGAGGTTGCATAACCTCCCCACTGAGTCTGTTTCTATGATCCCTGTTTCATCACCGTCATCATATCTCTCTCTTCCTCTCTTTCTCTCCGTCTCCCACTATCTCTCTCTCTCTCTCTCTCTCTCTCTCTCTCTCTCTCTCTCTCTCTCTCTCTCTCTCTCTCTCTCTCTCTCTCTCTCTCTCTCTCCCCCTCTTTCTGCTGAATACCTCTCCCCCTCTTGCATTGCATCACATTAATGTAAACCAGTTCCAGGTTCTGCAGCTGCAGGCCTTTTTATGTGCTTGTCATTATGGCGGGCAGCATTATATATCCTATCTCAGGAGCCCACGTGCTCCCTCCACCCAGCCCCTAGCCGCCCGGCTCTGCCTTCTGGAGGCCATTATCCTAAGAGACACCACACGGATGAGGATTGGCGTCTTCAAATGGACCATCATTTACCCATACGTATTTGCAGATTCAACAAAGCATGGCTAAAAAAGAACTGTGAAATGATCTTAAAGGAACAAATGACATTCCTTCAAACTTCCGGCGTTTCCTGTTTTACTCGGAGGTATCTGTCATGTTTGAGGAAATGAGATACAGAGTAAAGGGGAGAGTTCACATTACATAATATAGACTGATTGAATGTAATATAATTGAATCAGGAGTGGTATCTGCTTATAATGTGGACAAAAAAAGTCCCCTGTAGCTCTTTTGTGCTGAACGTGGACATGAGGATTTGTTTCAATAGCATGAGCGCTTAGCTTTGGTGTCAAATCCAAACAAGTTAATGCTGGGGAGAGAACAATGGGGTGGGCGATTATTGCTGCGTTCAGAACTGCAGACCATCATCATCATCCTCCTCATCATCCTCATCATCGTCACAAACACAGCACACTTTGTGTTCAGAGACAAGAGGGTGTTCGTAATATTGCAGTGGTTGTTAGTTATCAGAGGGGAACATTAAGAGAGAACGGAAATATATATAATTTTAAATGTATATTAACATTTTCACCCTGAGACACACCTATACTGATAGTCTTATTAACACATAGACGCACACATGTCATGCAAATACACACAGACATTTACACGCAAACACACACATTTTATGAAGCCAACTCACCGATCTGTAGAGCATGCCTTCCCCGTTCATGCCGATGTAGAACCCACTCTTCAGCCCCTGAATGGCCACGACTCTCAGACCCACAGGGATGAGGTTAAACAGGGCTGCAGTTGGCGAGAGACAGTGATAGAGCATGAGGGAAGGAGAGAGAGAGAGAGAGACCGTGATGGATAATGAAAGAGGGAGAGAGAAAGAGACAGTGATAGAGCATGAGGGAAGGAGAGAGATAGAGACCGTGATGGAGAATGAGAGAGGGAGAGAGAGAGAGATAGACAGTGATAGAGCATGAGGGAGGGAGAGAGATAGAGAGTGTGATGGAGAATAAGGGAGGGAGAGAGAGAGAGATAGACAGTGATAGAGCATGAGGGAATGAGAGAGATAGAGAGTGGGATGGAGAATGAGAGGGGGAGAAAGAGAGAGACAGTGATACAAAATGAGGGAGGGAGAGAGAGAGACGGTGATGGAGAATGAGGCAGGGGGAGAAAGACAGTGATAGAGAATGAGAGAGGGAGAGGCAGAGAGGGAGACAGCGATAGAGCATGAGGGAGGAAGAGAGAGACCGTGATGGAGAATGAGAGTGGGAGATCAGGAGAAAGTAAGACAGTGATTAAGAATGAGAGAGGGAGGGAGAGACAGTGATGGATAATGAGGGAGGAAGAGAGAGAAAGAGAGACAGGGATTAAGAATGAGAGAGGGAAAGAGAGACAGTGTTTGAGAATGAGATACAGAGAGAGGCAGTGATGGTTAATGAGAGAGAGAGAGTGCGAGAGAGAGAGAGAGAGAGAGATGAAGAGATTAATAGTGATGGAGAAGGAAAGCGGGATAGAGAGAGTGGGGAAGAGTGAGACCCCCGGGTCAGTCAGGAGAACTTGCGGTCAAAACCATATACCAGACAGAGGGGAAGTGCACATAGCAACAGAGAGTTACAAGAAGCAGATAAGACATTCATTTCAACTACAGTTTTTGCAAAACCACCATCAGTCTGATATGTGTGTCTCGGGTGTCAGTGAATCGATAGAATGCGGGAGTCAGCGGTTGGGTGACTGCGCCGTCACGAGGTAACACCCCGTTCTCTTCATTACGGGGTGACAAGGCGGGCCGACAGAACTGATAGTGCCGCCGCTGTGGGAACACCGGCCCCTTCGGTGGTGGATGAGGACGGAGCGCGGGGGACAGGGGCTTCAGATCTCAGTCTCTCACAGACATCGGTGAGGGGGTGAGAAAGCAAGGGGGTCAGATACAGGGTTCAAAGGGCCAATTCGATTCTTAAGCAATGAATATCGACGTGGCGCTTTGGCATGTTGAGGGCTGTAAATCTGGCCCCTGGTGAGCGGAGTGGAGTGGAGCTCTGAGTGCGTTGCTTCTACCGCAGATCTTCTTATGTAGCATTGAGGCAGGGGACAGTGAGTTCAATGGTGCTCTATTAATACCTTTTATTTGGTTCTTTTGTTCTTCTTCTTCCCAGCCCACCCGACCCCCTGCCCTTATTGTTGTCTTTTATGTACATGAGGACGTTACCGCCATCTCTCATTCTGTTATCAATTAATGAGAGTCTGTTCTGTCATCGATCAGTCTGTGCTCGTCCAGCTAAGACTCTCTTGCTCTCTCTCTGCCTCTCGCCCGGTGGATTTCTCCGTCTCTTCAGCGAGTCCACAAGGCAATTTGTACTGCGGCAGCTGGAAAAATAAATCGGTGTCGACCTTATGACAACAACAACAACAACAGCAGCAGCAGCAGCAACAACATCACCGCCAGAGAGAAAAATCATCTTTATTGATGAAGCCCGCTGAGCTCACCAGTCAAGCGGACAACAAAGAACAGCGTGGCGTAATGGCCACTCTGGGTGAGTCGCAGTCAAACAGAAACATAATGCACTGCACGACTCTGTGCAGGGGGAGATTGAAGCCCTTCACAGTTCCCAGTCAATGCACTGAAGACAGGGGACCCGAGCCGTCAGCTAGGTCACCCCGCAAACGTCCGGACCTTTCAATGGTGCGGCTCCAGCCGTTCATCAACTTGAGGAGGAGGAGCCGTGAGCAGAACAGGAGAAAAGTCGTCGTTAAGCTGATGAATATTCAGAGGGAAGAGGGCGAGTCCTTCATAATAATTCAAGTCTATTGCCCAGAACTTGCCTCCACAGCCCCCTTACGTGGACGGAGCTAAGAGATTCTATTTTGTCAGACGAATGGTGTTAAACCGCATCAAATCCCCCCTCAACACCAATTACTTCAAAGGAGCGCTAATCGGCTTGGAGGAATTCTTGAAGGTAAAGCAGGGCTGCTTGATGTGGGATATATGTGGCCTGATTAGCCGTTTTATCCCTTGCAGGAGGCTTTAGCCTGGAAAGAAAAACGGTGGCATTCTGCAAATGCCAAAGGCACCTCTCAGCCAGGTCGCAGAGATGGCTCCACGTGTGGGATGTGTTCACCATGTGTTTGTGTCCCAATTGTCTCTCCTTCTCCTTCAGGGTAAAGGACAAGGTTCCTGCAATCGGGGATTCTAGTTATTAAGTAAATGGTGGGAATGAAGTGAGTGAGTGAGCCTAATTTCTCGCCATCAAACATTGAGTCATAAATGGAGCGTGAACTTCCCCTGGCCGGGCAGTCTTCCGGTATGTACCATGGATTTATTTTCTTCCAACGGCTTCAATATTGTGCAGGTGATTACTGCAGGGGATCAACCGACGGACCAGAATTAAATTATGGGCTGCTGACTCAAAATTGTACACGGATGTTAATTAATATAATGGTGTTCCATCAAGTCTGCCTTTGATTAACTGCCAATCGTGCCAGGTACCCATGTAGAGCATTAAATCTACGACTGTGTATGTGTTGCAGCTGAGCTGTTCCAAGGGACATTCTGTTCCAGTGCATTGTTAAAAAACGTGTACCCGTGTCATTTAATCAGCATTATATCTATACATAGATTATGCATCTATTTATAACACTTGGAGCATTACAACTGCATGGTTCAAAGTGTATTTTTATTGTCTTTTCATGTAATGCTTGCTCGGCACAGGTTGTCTGGTGAACGTAGCGTGTGGAATCGGTGTAAACAGAGGAACTAAATAACCTAAGGTTTAAAGCGAGGAAAGGTCTCACCTAGTATGCAGACAGTACAGTGGCCCCCGGCCCGCCCCCCCCCGTTACCACGACTCGGAGCTCAACGATCCTGTCACATGCTTTCAGGACGGGACGGTGGGGGGACAGGGAGGGGCGGGGTTCATCTATTATTCTGATCACCGCACAGCACAGCGATCAATAGGCGAGGGGGCCGGGCTTGAATACTAAGCCTCCACCGTCTCAGTCCAGGGTCTTTCTCCTCGTTCTTCAACGGTTCTTCTTCCCCGGTCAACGTCTCCAACGGCTCTCGGCTCACTCCGTCGGATCGTTCCATTTTCTAACTTTGGCTCTTTTCTCTGTTCTGTGTTCTTTTTTACATCCTCCCACTGGATCTCTTGTTATCTAGCTCTCTAGGTACCCTCCCCCCCCCTCTCCTCTCCCTTTCAGGATGGGGCATCAGATACAGAGAATAATTCATTGGGTAAGAGGAGATGGGGATATTTTTAGTGACTTTAGGCTGAATTATTCACTGTGTTTCTTGGGCCTGTGGCGAGTGCTTAGCAAGAGGGATTGCCTGGAGTTAAGGAAACCCAAAGTTACAAGGAAAGTACTTCCTCGCGACCACAAAAGGAAGAACCACCAAAAAGCTTTCCGTATACCTTGTCTCATTAATAAGATGTTGGCTCAATAATCTAAAGTCTGATATCAAACTAGCAAATCTTGGTGCACAGAACTTTTCACAGCAAGCGTGTCGCCGGAGACAGGTTGTGTTAGCGGGTAATTGGCCACGAACAATAAACACTGGGCCAGCAGCGCTCTGTGTGTTAAGGTGTGTGTGTTTGCCGACAGGAAGAAACACACTTTTTAAAAAGCGTTCATGAGACCCTCCGCTCGTGTGAAGTCCGGTAGAATATCTCCGTGACCAAAGAGGACACAAGGCCCCACTCAGTGCTGGGTGCCCCGCCCAGCCTCTGAGCCCTCTCCCCCCCCCAGGAGCTCTGCTATAACATCTGCTGGAACCCAGATAAACCAGGAAGACCATCTCACACACCTCACACTTTATATCGGGGACTATTAGTTCCTTTTCGTTTTCACACTCCGTGTGTGAATGGTACCGACTCCAAGTTCTTCCCGATTTCTTTCACCTTTCTGATCCTTCTTAGTTTCACTCACATTTACGTCTCCCAAGATGCTATGTCAACAATGTCACCCTCCCAGCATGTGCTAATCCACCTCCTGTGGCCTGCCAAAGTCCTTCTTCTGCCCCCTCGACGGCACAATGCTTCTTTCAAGACGGACAGAAGGTCGAGATGTCCCTTCCTTTTTTTCCCTAGGTTTCATTCAGCTTGGCGTGTCTCCAAGGTGGAAGAAGCAGGAGGTGGGGGGGGTGCAGGAGGTGGGGAGGCTTGGTCATTACTCCCTGGGGGCTCTGTAGTCCTCTAGCCCACATCTGTTTCTAGAACGTAGTCACTCTGTTGGGTCAGCGAGTCGGAGACACAACATATTCTGCACTCTGCACATCTTTTAACGCCTCATAACGTTGAGCTTGATGGCTTTTTTTTTAATTGATCGTTTTTTTATTGATTGTTTATTTCTTACTAACAAGTGTGGTAAACCTATAAAACATGCATGGTTGAACACAGAGAGGTGTTATAGTAATAATACTAATTATTATTATAAAAACAATAATAATCATCATCATCACCCTCATCATCATCATCCTTATCATCATAATAATTATAAAATATAGAATCCTGAATATTTATGAATAAAGATTACATTGAAAATGGATTGTGTAGCACTTTCCAGAATGGTCTTTAACCATTCTCATTATCGACTTGAAAATGGTACCTTGTAAACCCGCAGCATGTAAAATGGGGTCATGTGTTATATAACCAAGTGAGTCATTGCTGTTCAATATTGCATGCTGGGAGTTGTATTTTTCATAACGTGCTCCAGCCTACTCACTGCTGTCGCTGTTCTCGTCTTTGCTGCCGTCGATGGTTCCATCTGGCTGCATCTGCAGGTAGAACCCCTGCTGGCTGAACAGCCGTGTCACGATGCCTTTCAGCTGTGGCTCTGAAACACCACACACACAAACACGCAGACACATACACACATACACACACGCAGACACACACACGCAGACACACACACATACACACACACACACACACACATGTTCGCAGACACAAACACACATATGCACAAACAAGCGCACAGACAGACAAATGAGTACACACACACACACACACACACACACACACACACACACACACACACACACACACACACACACACACACACACACACACACACACACACACACACACACACACACACACACACACACACACACACACACACACACACCGGCCATTGGCCAAGCCACAGCCCCACCCCAACAAAGACCATATCAGAAATATATTCTTATAGTATGAGAGAAAAAAAATCATTTTTATATTGGCCTTAAAATATTCGTATACATCTGTCTTCATGTATTCCACCTTTATGCCTTACCTGGTCTCACACGCACACACAACTGTTTCAAAGAAACCAATCATAAGAAAATAAATTGTCACACACCGTCAGAGGGATAAGCATTTTATTTCAAACCAAAGAAACAGGAAACAAGTCCTGCCAGGTATACAAATATTAACCGGCAGTGTGCCATGAATCACCTCTGCCCATGTCATGTTGCCAGCAGTGATGTTGTGAATGCTTTGTTGATAGTCAGGAAAATATTGAGACACTATTTTTTTTTCCTCACAGGCCCAAAAAATGCTCTGTCGGATATGGACTCTTGACTCTTGATAAGTGCTCTGTGTCAAATCTAAATCAATTGGATTTCTGTTGCTTTGCCAGCTCTACAGTTCTATTAATAAGTGCTACATTTGTTGGACAGATTTGTCTGCTTTCACCTACAACAAATTATTCTCAATCCAATTAATCTATAGCTCTTTGGGCCGACAAAACCGTGAGCCGGTACATTTATAACCTGATGCTACGTTTCCAGTGGGTGCTTCACCAAAGTCAGCGTTTGACCATGAGCAGACCGAACCAAAGTGTGCATCATTATTTCTCTGGTAACCCTGAGCTGACCTCCAACATGGAGGCCTGGCGTCAGGCCAGAGGGCCGGGAGATGAACTTAACACCTCAGGAACCGCTGATGGAAACCACCACTTAGATCTTGGCAACCGGAGCCGGCAAGCCCAAGGCCTTCCACCAGAAAGGTTTGATGGGCGAAAAGAAATATGGAAACTATTTGTGAATAAGGTTTAGGTTATTTGGAGCAGAGAATAGTAATCTCCTGGGCCATCGCTGTGGCTTTTTTCATTTTATCTTTCTAAGATGTGCTTTTAAAAGTGTGAACAGTGATCGAGGTCGGCCCGATTGATTTGTTGACTTTGCACTTAAATGCTTATAATGGGGATGATTGGATTTTGTGAGTTGAACAGGGATGTTTTTTTACAGAATCTTTCGCCAATATTTGGCATTTCTTAAATAACAATTGCATCAGGTACATGTTCCAGGGTGAAATACAGCTCCTAAGAGTGATGGATGGATAGCTTTCTCACACCTCTTGTCTTTGGAGCATATGGCTATCAGGCTGCAATTCACCTGCTGCTGCTGAGCCATCAATTCCTATAGGACAGGCCCCTGTATCATGCATCAATGGCAAGGATATGTGTGTGTGTGTGTGTGTGTGTGTGTGTGTGTGTGTGTGTGTGTGTGTGTGTGTGTGTGTGTGTGTGTGTGTGTGTGTGTGTGTGTGTGTGTGTGTGTGGGTGTGTGTGTGTGTCTGTGTGTGTGTGTGTGTGTGTGTGTGTGTGTGTGTGTGCGCGTGCGTGTGATTGTGTGTGTGTGTGCGTGTGTGTGTGTGTGTGTGTGTGTGTGTGTGTGTGTGTGTGTGTGTGTGTGTGTGTGTGTGTGTGTGTGCATGCGTATGTGTGTGTGTGCGTGCGTGTGATTGTGTGTGTGTGTGTGTGTGGGGGGGGGAAGGGGGTTTAGTCATGTGCTTGATAACACATAAACACGCAAACACACACACACTGTGTGCGTGTGTTCAAACACATGCCTGAACACAACCCCCACACAAACACACCCTTGTCAGTGATGCATGATAGAGGGGGCTTTAGTGTGTGTGTGCGTGTGTGTGTGTGTGTGTGTGGTTGTGTGTGTGAACGTGTTTGTATGGTACTTTTAATGTTGTGTATATATTTTTAAGCACATTTAGTGTGAAACTCTTACCATTACTCATTATTTCCAACCGTGTCTTTGCTTGACCAACATGGCTTCTATTGGCACCTCACAGACACACATATGTGTTGCGTGATGGACAAAGTCTGAAAACATGACTTCATACTTTTCGACTTGACGCATCGGGACATACACAGTGAGATACACTGACGAATGGCGTTATGACCGTGAAATGTTAAATGGTCACCTCCACGGATATAGAGTCAACACAACGAAAACACACACAATGTCAAAACACAGCAATATAGAGACCCTCAAGGACACATTAAGAGACAGAGATGCCCCACTAGGACCCTGCTGGAGCAGAGGTGGGAGGGAGGAGACGACTGGACACCAACTGACGGAGAGAACGATGAGAAAACTGAATGGAGAGCCAAGAGGAGAAGCAACGGATGTAAAATAAGTGGCAACCCTTCCTCTTACAGTCCCCTCATTACTAAGTATTTACCAGCTAAATGTATGGTCAATTCAATTCATATCATTGGGTAATTACCATCGTAAATAACTAGATAAATACAGAGAAACTACATCTGAAATATTGAGAAAGACCTCAACCATTACCCATCGCAACTAATTCTTAGAAACACCTCCTCTAGGCTATCCATCATGGATGTTACAATTATTGTTATCCAATGTTTGCGGATAATTGTGTGTCTACTGAGTCTAATACATTACACTTTCATAAATGGTTATTGTTCATCGCTCTACCCATTTATTTAGGGTTTATTAGATGAACCATAGAAACCGTGTACTATGGAAGTTGAAGCATAACATCAATACTTGCAACCTCCACAGCAATAGTTTTCCTCCATTGTCAGGGTACAGCCTTTTACAGACAGGGTACTTTCTTATGTACGTTGCTGAAGATGTTTTGACAATTTATTCAGTAGGTAAGGTGGAACCGAACTGTAAAATGAGGCATTGTTTATTTTGTAAAAGTCTGTGTTTATTCACTGGAAAAGGATAGATCCAGTTAATGGTAAGTGCTTTTACAGTAGAGTTTCAGCTTACTTCCTGAGTCAATTCTCATGTCTTGGAAAGGCATGTTTATGCCATGGGAAAGGAATAACCAGTAACAAGGGACCTGGTGAGAGCCTGTCAATAACACGGACAGAAACAAGGCTTCCTTTAAAAGTATAGTACCGATTTCAGAACGTACCCCTTTTTTTAAAAAGATCAACCATGACACTGGAGGAAAACTTCCTGTGAGGGATGTGACCAAGTAGCCTATTGATGTATTTCTTCATCTCAAATAAAAACGAGTCTGTAGTTTCTACAGTAAATCGAATAAACCCTTTAAGAATAAGTGGAGCCATGAACAACACATTTTTGAGACATTTATTGTATTTTAATTATTGTAAGACCATCCTAATTTCTAGATACATAATTGAACTTGGACAGTTCACCCAACATAAACCTTTGATAGGTAATAGAGGAGGTGTCTCTAAGAATTAGTTGCCTACTTTCCAAGGAAGTATGCAACTATATCTGACACATTACCCAGTCAAAACGATTACCGCTACACGTTACTTAGTTGAGTTCATGGATAAAAGACGTACTTCTGCAGTATTTCAGAAGTACGTTCTCTGTTATAACCTATATATTTACAGTGGTAATTACCAAATAATTGTATATAATTATAATAAAAATGTATATACATTTTCATATAATTTTCCATATCTTTAACTGGTAAATATGAAGTTATTAGGGGGCTTTAAATGGCAGGATTTCCAGAGAAGCAAGAGGCAAGTGAGGTAAATAAGGATAGCTGTTAGCTACAAGGAAATTGAAAGGAAATAAGAAATCGAATCAAAATTGAAAGTAAGCAAACCATCCAAAATGACACACGCAGACAACCCTTCAAATACACACACACTCACACACACGCACACGCACAAACACACACACACACACACACACACACACACACACACACTGACGTGCATGCACCAGCACACAATCCAAAAAGAAGAATAAAAATAAAGCGAAGTATGAGTGGAAAGGGAGAGGGTTTGTCGCTGGTCAGAGGGTGGGCAGGCACCCCAGCAGACTCCCCAAAACTTCATCATCATCATTATCAAGCGTCTATCCATCCCTCCCCCCCCCCCCCCCCCCCCCCCCCCCCCCCCCCGCCCCTGGCCGAGAGAAGCATTGACATGGGTGTTGGGATGGAGTGTGGGACGAAGAAGAGGAGAGGGAAAAGGAGGAGGAGAAGGAGAAGGAGGAGGAGGAAGTGGAGGAGGAGGAGAAGGAGAACGAGGAGGACGAGGAGGTGGAGGAGGAGGAACACACCACACACGTATGGAAGCTGAGCTACTGACCTAGCCTGCAGCCCTTACGGGACACCTGTGGAGGTTTGGAGGGTGCATCTTACGCGGAAGGGGACAAAAGGGGAAAAACAACAATCTTTTAACAGACACAATGCATTGTTCGATGCCCAGTGCATCGGCTTTCTTCATATGCACATATAAAGTGAATCAGGTAATATATATGTGAGGAAAACCATGATGAATCACAGGATACATAGAACCTGTATGTCTTTGAGGGTCTCTGCCTGTTGTCGGCTTGTATTAAGAATGCGTGCCCCCGCCCCCCCCAAACCCCCCCCCCCCAAAAAAAAAAAAGATCTACACGTATGCTTCGGGCCTTGTGTGTTTTACAGCCTGTATGTTTGTCTGTAGGTGTATATTGCTGCCTGCCTCTCTTTGCCCCATAACTGGTGAGAACTGGTCAGAGCTGGTACCCTGGTGCCTTGCTGTCTTTTCCCTGAGCTGGTCTGTCTGTGAGGCTGCACAGCGACCTGCAGGCACTCTGCAGGATCTCTTTCTCTCACTCTCTCTGCCTTTCTCTCTCTCTCTCTCGCTCTCACTCTCTCGCTCTCTGCCTGTCTCTTACGCTCTCTCCCTCAATTTATCTCTCCCTCTCTCTCTCTCTCTCTCTCTCTCTCTCTCTCTCTCTCTCTCTCTCTCTCCCTCTCTCTCTCTCTCTCTCTCTCTCTCTCTCTCTCTCTCTCTCTCTCTCTCTCTCTCTCCCTCTCTCTCTCCCTCTCTCTCTCTCTCTCTCTCTCTCTCTCTCTCTCTCCCTCTCTCTCTCTCTCTCTCTCTCTCTCTCTCTCTCTCTCTCTCTCTCTCTCTCTCTCTCCCCCTCTCTCTCTCTCTCTCTGACTGCTTTACATTGCTTCTGCCTCTCTCGCTGTGTCTGTCTGTTTGTCTTCCTCTCTGTCTGTTCCTTCCATGTCTATCAATCTGTCCGTCCTTTCCTTGGTCTGTCTGTGCGTCTGTCTCTCTCTCCCTATCTGTGTACAGTGCACCGGTCTGTCTCTGTCCGTTCGTCATATGTCCAGCTGTCTGTCCGTCTGTCCGGCTGTTTGTATGCTGGGCTCGGTGGGGGGATAGCTGCTCGTCGCGGTACCCAGGATGTCAGGATCGTCTGGATAAGGGGGGGGGGGGGGGGGGGGGGAGGGCGGGGGGATCGGGGCGGGGGGGGGGGGGGGGGGTCTGATTTGTGGGACTCGCTCTGGGCTCCTCTGTGCTCAAGGAGCCGAGGGGAGAGAGCGCTGTAGCGTCGGACGACGCGCGCCCCCCAAACCTGTGCCCATCAATTCACCCGGAGAAGCTTTTAATCACCGAAGCTACCTCCCTTTACTGCAGTAAAACTCCCAGCCCCCCCCCCCCCCCCCCCCCCCACCGCAATAAACATTTACCATTTAAACATTTCATCTTAAAAGAGCTTTGGTGCACTGCAGTGCAACTTAACTCGCCTCCAAGAAGCAATCTGTATGAATATCGAGTTAGACGGTATAAAGCAGCCTCAGTCAGGCTATTGAACAGGGGGGGCAGTGTGTGTGGAGGCAGGGGGGGCTCAAAACAGAGGCAGTTGAGATAGCCTCTTTAAGATTAAATAGCCTCATCCATTGACTCAGGTGTGAATGCATGCATTCATGGGGTTACAATGCATACAAGTCTCCAAAAATATTAACATTAACAAAGTGCAGCGTTATGGTGTATCCTACATGGTATTTTCCCCACAGCTATAGGCTGATGATGTTATGTGGGATGCAGGGCGATTGGGGGGGGGGGGCTGTTATTTCCCGCGTTGGAGGTTTGACAGACAGCTTGAGCTCATGGAACAGGTGGCTTTTTTCATCGCATTCTCCGCGGTGAAAAATACAAAAATAAACGAAAAGATCTTCCAGGTCCAATTCAAACGCAAGCCCCTGACTGAAGAGGACGGGGGGTTAAGGGGTTGATAGAGGGGTTCAGCAACTCAGTGGACTCTCACATTCACACAAACACACACACACACACACACACACACACGCACGCACGCACGCACGCACGCACGCACGCACGCACACACACACACACACACACACACACACACACACACACACACACACACACACACACACACACACACACACACACACACACACACACACACACACACACACACACACGGGGGGGAAATCCAAATCCAAAGTACAGCACTGACCTGTTCTTTTCCGCTGCGCGGGTCGTTTCTTCCCGCTGCAGAAGCGGACCTTGCTGAACACCCCTAAAAAATGCCTCTCGCATATGGAGCGCGGGTCTTTGCTCGGGCTGGGGCGACGTTTAGAGGTTGACACCCGATCGCTGTTCGATTCCCGTGCTGCGCGCCTCTGGCGAATCAGGGAGCTGGCGATCGCAGCCATCTCCCCGGCGGGCGGGCCGGACCGAGCCTAGGATGGAGGACCCGTCTGCCGTCGGTCGGATGTCGGTCCGGTTGGAGGTTCTTCGTTGAGATTTATTTTATTTTAATTTTTTATAAAAAATATATCCGATTTGAAATTATCGAGGTTGTGTTATAAAGGGGCCAGCGTCTGTTAACCAAATGTCATTATGGTAGCTCCTCGTGTTTAGAGACCGTCCTCCCGAGTCCCGAGCATAATGACGCTCCGGTCAGCATCCTCTTCTGTTCGGGAGAGAGCGAGCCGGACCTCCACCAGGTAGTCACCACGCCGAGAGTTCTTACAGCTGTGGTACCCCCCTCCCCCCACCCCGCACACAAGCTTCAAATCACCGTCGATTGATTTCACATCAAACATATATATGGGATACCACCACCCGATCGGCCGGAACGTGGGCCATGGCGACGCACCACAGAGGGAACGCGCCCCGCGGGAGTGTGTCCGCGCCGCGGTGGGTCTCAGGTAGTTCAGGTGAGCGGCGCCGCGTCTTGTCACGCACCACTCGTCACTCCTTCGCGTCCTACAGATCCTCTGTTGCGGGCCACCATCCGGTGCTCTGTTTCAAAACCAGTAGCGATTTTATTGCTGCGATGGGTGTTCATGGACGAGGAACTTTTCACTTTCTTGCAACCGTTCCCACGGATCGGTCCACCAGACGGCCGACCGCAGGCTGCGACTCACCGGCCAGCGTTTAGAGCAGCGGAGCAGTTACTCGCCAGCTGCTCCTTCAAAATGCAGGTTCCCTCCAAAATGCAGGCGAGAAAACCATCTCGGGTAGGAGCAAATTGCTAAATTGTGTGTGCAGCACACACTAATCAAACACTCTTCACCCGACGAGCGCGCTCCGAGATGATGATGTCAGGTGTTATCCAAGACAGCGTGTGAATGAGCTTTGTTGTAATCTTGCTCTATCCCGCTACGATTCCCCACCCTCCCTTCTCTCCCTCTCTCTCTTTCTCTCTCTCTCTCTCTCTCTCTCTCTCTCTCTCTCTCTCTCTCTCTCTCTCTCTCTCTCTCTCTCTCTCTCTCTCTCTCTCTCTCTCTCTCTCTCTCTCTCTCTCTCTCTTTTCTCTCCCTTACTCTCTCTTAGCTTTTCTCTCTTAACCCCTCCTCCCGCTTTTTCCCTGCATACTCTCTCTTCCCATCTCTCTCACACCCTCTCTCTCTCTCTCTCTCTCTCTCTCTCTCTCTCTCTCTCTCTCTCTCTCTCTCTCTCTCTTCTCTCCCTTACTCTCTCTTAGCTTTTCTCTCTTAACCCCTCCTCCCGCTTTTTCCCTGCATACTCTCTCTTCCCCTCTCTCTCACACCCTCTCTCTCCCTTTCTCTGTCCCACTCTCTCCCTCTCTCTCTCTCTCTCTCTCTCTCTCTCTCTCTCTCTCTCTCTCTCTCTCTCTCTCTCTCTCTCTCTCTCTCTCTCTCTCTCTCTCTCTCTCTCTCTCTCTCTCTCTCTCTCTCTCTCTCTCTCTCCCTCTCTCTTTCTCTCTGCCTCTCTCTCTCTCTCTCTCTCTCTCTCTCTCTCTCTCTCTCTCTCTCTCTCTCTCTCTCTCTCTCTCTCTCTCTCTCTCTCTCTGCCTCTCTCTCTCCCAGTAATACGTGAGAGTGGTCTGGATGTGTCCTTCTACTCCGGGGTTCACCAGTAGATCCGTATTCTCAGTGAGAAGTAGCAGACATGGAGGGACGGACTGAAGGAGGTCTCTGACTGAAATGACACATCCAGGTTCCCGAGCCAGGGACCCCCCTGGGGAGTTCATCAACAAGTCCCCCCCGCCCCCCCCCCCCCGTCTTTCAAAAGCACAGCGGCTTCCAGATACAGCGGACCACAGCGGCCAATGTCGATGCCCAGAGGACGGACAAGATATGAATGCGCTCCACTCATTAAAGACGTCATCTCAAGCGGAGCAACGCTACGGCGCTCTCTCCCCCCCCCCACCCCCCCCCCCCCCCCCCCCCCCCCCCCCCCCCCCCCCTGCTAAAACATCCTGCAACCTCTCCACAGAAGATTGCTTGATTTGTTTTGCCCCATGCATCAGCATGATTGTGTTTCCTGTTGTTGCATTTATTTGAGTTCCCATTGTAAGCAAAGAGGGGAGAAAGTGTAATCATGGATACGCCATTCATCCCCGGGGCTTGGAGAGCTGCCCGGGCGCCTCTCCCGGACCTGGCAGCTCCCACCTTGCTGCATTACGTGTGTGTGTGCGCGCCAATGTGCGTGTGCGTGTGTGTCCTCTTATCCTTCTCTATGGAGCAGTGTTTATGTGTGTGTGTGTGTGTGCGTGTGCAAGCGTGTGTTTGTTTGTCCTATAATCCTTCGCTATTGAGCAGTGTTTATGTGTGTGTGCCTAGATGCAAGCACGCGTGAGTGTGCGTGTGTGCTTCTGCAAGTGTGTGTGCGTGCGTGTGCAAATGTGTGTGTGTGTGTGTGTGTGCGTGCACACGTGTCCGACTGTAGCAGTATACTGTCTGTTTGCGTGTCGGTGTGTACGCTGTTTATGTCCCTGTAAAAGGTGTCTGTGTAAAGGTGTGTGCAAGTGTGCACGTGTGTGCACACGTGTTTGTGTGTGTGTGTGTATGTGTGTGTGTGTGTGTGTGTGTGTGTTGTGTGTCCATCTGGGTGCTGCCCACCCACGCGGTGTGAGGCGGGGTGTGGGGGATCAGAGGCGCTCCACGGTGCAAGCTGTGGGAGAAGGTGCATGTGAGACGTCTACACAGTGTGCCTGGCCTCCTCTCCTCTGATGAAACAGCACGAAGCATTTAGGGGATTATCGTAGCGCTCAGGCTGACATCCTCTACTGCACTCTGTTTCTCTCCCCCCCCCCTCCCCTGTCTCTTTCCCCTGTCTCTCCCTCTCCTGTCCCTCCTTCCTCTGTATCTCCAACCCCTCTCTCTCCCTCACCTACTCTCTCCCCCCTGTCTCCGTCTCCCCTGTCTCGCGTCTCTCCTACCCCTGTGTAGTCATCCCCTTTCTCTCTCCCTCTACTGTCTCTCTCCCTCCCCTATCTCACCTTCCCCTGTATCTCCATCCCCAGACTCTCCCCCCCAACTGAAACTCTCCCTCTCATGTCGCTCTCCCCCTATCTCTGTCTCCTCTGTCTCTCCCTCTCCTGTCTCTCTGCCTCCCCTGTCACTCTGCCTCCACTGTCTCTCCTTCTCCCCTCCATGTCAGGCCCTTACGTAAGCTTTAGAGAGTAATGGATGCAACGGTTGCATGTCAAGTACCACCACTCTACTCCAGCATTTTCCTTTTAACTATGTTTTATGGCATGTATGTGTGTGTGTGTGTGTGTGTGTGTGTGTGTGTGTGTGTGTGTGTGTGTGTGTGTGTGTGTGTGTGTGTGTGTGTGTGTGTGTGTGTGTGTGTGTGTGTGTGTGTGTGTGTGTGTGTGTGCGTGCGTGTGTGTGTGTACTGTATGAGTGTTAGAGAGAGAGGGTTCAAGAGAGGCAGAGAGAGAAAGAGAAAAAGATATAGAGAGCAAAAGAGACAATGACACAGAAAAATGTGGGATGGACAGCAGGAAGCAAGAAAGAGACAGAGAGAACGACATAGAGAAATATATAGAGAGGGAGAGAGAGAGAGAGAGCAAGGGAGAGAGAGAGAGAGAGAGAGAGAGAGAGAGAGAGAGAGAGAGAGAGAGAGAGAGAGAGAGAGAGAGAGAGAGAGAGAGAGAGAGAGAGAGAGAGAGAGAGAGAGAGAGAGGGAGAAACCCAGACAGGGGCGTAATGAAAGGGTATGACTTTAGTTGAAGTCCCATGCCGTACTATACTACCATATGCCAAGCCCTCTCCAGGTCCACTTCTATATTTTCATCCCAAGTATGTAGAAAAAAGAATCAGAACCTTTCATCACTGGAAAATTATTAAATCGATAACAAATCCCATGTGCCTACTACATTCAATCACTTTAACAGCATCCTCCCCTATGAAATGTGATATATTGATACATTGCAGCATAGATCCCTTAGCATTGGAGCAGCACCAATTGTCATGGGAAAACACGAATGGGCTTCCGGGGTGGTGACTGGGGGGAGGAGCCAGCGGGGGTAAGGACCATACATCTCTGTCTGAAAGCGTTAAGCTGTTCCCTGACGACTACCTGCCCCATGTCCTTCATATAAACCAAGACAAACGACTTCCACTTTGTACCATCGGAGCCGTCAGCAAATGATAAAACTTTCCTTTGAAACTTTCCCCCTACCGAGCAAGCTGTTATTTACTGCCACCGTGATTTATGCTGTTATTTGAGGATGTCTTTGAGCATTTACATAGAATAGAATGGAAGCAACTCAACTGAATAAAAGCAATGAAAGAAACTTAAATAAGTAATTGCATTTCTTGTAGCTAAAAATATATAGCAACTAGTGTTGGTTCTACCAATTCCAATAATGGTGCTTTGTGTTTAGTTCAGATTGATTTGTATGGCTGAATGTGCCAATTGTATAATTTAAGGTATAATTAAGGATTGAGGATAAGATGGGTGGAAGACAGACGGAGCAGTGTAAAACGACTTTAGACCATGTCAATATTTTCTATCAAGAGAATGAATTCAAAAAGATAGTTTACTAGCAAACTGTCTGCAGCCTTTGGAGCGCTAGAGGCTACGCCGAGACAGGGCTTGATTTCTTTATGTCTGCTGCCCCCTTGTGGACATATACACATTGTATCACCAAGTTCAGAAATCTGTTATGGATGCTGCTTGTCCCATTGAACCTCAGCTATTCATGAAAACAGCATGATTCATTTCAGGTAAATCACAAAGCTCCGTAAAAAAGAAAGGAAAAAGGAAAAATAGATTGACAGAAGTCATCATGCAACAAATAGCCTACATAAATTACATGAAAAAAGGAGCATAGCAGGAATGGTGTTATGAATATTATATACAGCTTCAGCAGTTCAAATCATTCTTCTTTGTGTACCAACCAGTATATAAAAATCCTTTATGTAAAACAAATACTTTCTTAAGGGATTAATCTAAACTTCAGGAAATGCCCAAAACAATATCGCTGTCGAAAAGGACAAAGATCAACATGTATTTCCCCACTATCTCCCTGTGCTTTATCTGTTTATCTGTTGTGGCTGAAAAAAATCACTCGGCTTACCTGTCTTCAATATATATAAAATATAAGATTGCTTTGGCTGGATATTCCACGAAAAATTCAACATTCAAACATTATTCCAACAAAGGACCATAACAACATAGAGCAGTATGCTAACCAGGGATGTGTTGTCTTGGATTCTACTCCACATTACTCATCCTCATCTTCCCTGCGTCCCCGGGGAACATGGCTGAACTTTAGGAAGCCCACGCAGGTGTGCCAGCGTTTACACTACAGCAGACGGCAGGTGCAAACATTTACTTCCCAGAGAGAGACTTGGAAATGCCCAGAAAAGTCAGTGTGCCACTGCGTCTGAAACATATATTCTGTTGTTCCCGTACCGCAAAGGCAGTGCAGAACGCAGTCCATTAAAGCTACAGTAGGCAATTTATTATCAATGCACTTTCTTGTCATATTTGTGAAATCCTCTTTAAATCCAGACAGCAATCAATAAATCTATTGCTCCTCTTTCCCAAAAAGGCTGTATCTGTGGCAAGCCTATTATAGCCTGTCCTATCATTTCATTGGGCTACCTTGGCACTCTGCCCTGCAGCCAATGTGCATGACCATCTTCCACAAGAGTCTTCCTCAAGGCTAGGCAGAGCTATTGCTAACACTAGCGAGCTATTCATGTGATTTGGGGCAATGACTTGGGCGGTTGGCTTGAACTGAGGGGTGGGATTATTTTCAATCAGATACTTTCAAAAGCTTACTCTGGCTGTTTTCTCCAAATTGCCTACCCTAGCTAAATTAGATTACCAAAAGTACAGAGCTTCAGAGTTTCAGAGCCTTCAGCCTGTATAATGTCTCTTCGCCCCGCATAACTTTAAAGCATTCTATCCCCTTTTGTTATGAGGACTGTAGAAGACGAGTAACTCATGTTTGATGTTTTAGATGGATGCCTTGATTTACTGGTGTATTCAGTGGCTTATAACTGATACACTGTATATAACTAATTTGTCAACAACTACGCCATTTAACAATCAAAACAACTGCAGGCGAGTTGTGAAGAGGCTACAGATAACAGCTTCACTCAGGATGTTTCTGTCACTCTGTCTTTCAGCATGCAGGCCACTGCCCATGCTAGGCTCTTCAAGGTGTAATGTGGTTACAGCACAAGGCTCGCTGACATTACTGTATTTCAAGCAGCCCGACCTCCAAAGAGGATCCTTAAAGGGACACAACAGGGAAAGTGAAACAAAATATACCACGAACCGACACTGGTTTGATGAGGTGGGAAGATGGGAGAGTAGAAAGATGAAACCAAGCAGAGATTCCCTTTCCCCTCCTCGTGGGCCAGTGTCTGGGGTCATGAGGTGCACCCTATATTGGGTCATGAGGTTCATGGCACTGGAGCCAGGCAGCGGTGTGATGGCCGTGTCAGTCTTACTGTATGCGGTTCCCAGAGCACCAATTGCGCACACTGCTTTTGGTCCAACAACCCACAGAGGAGCCGGCTGGGCTTAATGGAGCCTCTAATTGTCCCTGGCCTGAATTTTCTCCAGTGAAGTTAATGGAGGTTCTGCTTAAGTGATTAAACAAGGCAGAAAACAGCAGGGCAGTGTGAAAGGGAACTGCTTGGTGTTGATGTTTCTTGTTTGCGTGTTTGCGTGCCTGTGTGTGTATGTGTTTGTGGGATGTGTGTGAGTGTGTGTCTGTGTGTGTCTGTGTGTGTGTGTGCGTGTGTGTGCACAATATGTTTAGATGTTTCATTGGGAGACAAATATAACTACTATTTATTTGTTTGTTAAAACGTTGGCCACGCGTATATGTTTTGTTGATGATGTCCGCACCGGCTGCTGTACCAACTTGTTATAGCGCTATCCGTGGTGCTGAAAGCTATGCTGACGTTTGGGTGTGTGTGGGGGTGTGGGGGCAACTGTTTTCATTCGATCTCTGCGTTTTGCGGTTGCAATACCGTTCGTCAGCAAATATCTCAGCACCTTGTTGCAAAGTATTCGAGTTTGTTCTCTCTCTCTCTCTCTCTCTCTCTCTCTCTCTCTCTCTCTCTCTCTCTCTCTCTCTCTCTCTCTCTCTCTCTCTCTCTCTCTCTCTCTCTCTCTCTCTCTCTCTCTCTCTCTCTCTCTCTTCTCTCTCTCTCTCTCTCTCTTCCTCTCCCTCGCCATCTCTCTCTATCTCTCTATCTCTCTCTTTCGCTCACTCTCTCTCTCTCTCTCTCTCTCTCTCTCTCTCTCTCTCTCTCTCTCTCTCTCTCTCTCTCTCTCTCTCTCTCTCTCTCTCTCTCTCTCTCTCTCTCCCTCTATTAGTGCAGGAATGACGAGTCTCGCGCACAGCCGTGCCGTCACTGCCCCGCGCTCTCCGCGGCGGCGAAAGACAAAACTCAGGACAAGGAGATCCTCACTGCTGCATACTCGGAAGATGTTACCCATACACTTAGGTACACCCCCCCCCCCCCCCCCCCCCCCCCCTCCCCCCCCCCCCCCCCCCCCTCCCTCCACCCTAAGCCACAACACACGAACACCAACATACCCCCCCCCCCCCCCCCCCCCCCCACACACACACACACACACATACACACACACACCACTACCACAGGTCTTTTTTTGGGGGGGGGGGTTCTCAGCATGCAAGCGCATGTAGCCGTGCAGGCTACAGCGCTGTGCCTCTCACCGTTGTTGATACTGGACGACTTCGCTCGCTGTCCACAGAAACACTGCAGCATATGCGCTCCTTTCTGAAGGAATGGCCTCAGAATCCTCATTGATTTGGGTTGATGGGAGCCTTCCTCAATCCAAGCAATCGGACGGCGGTGCTACCACAACACAGCAGGGTCAGGTAGCATTGCGTAGCAGCCACCTCGACTGGAGCAGCCCGCTTCCTATAGGCTCTCATCTAGCCCTCAGAACGCCGGAAGGGCATAGTCTGCAGGACAAATGACGCTGGAACGAAGCATCTTGACTTCTGTTCTCTCTGTGTCACTGTTTTCCTCCTCGCGCGTTCCTCTGGTCGCTCTCCGAGACGGCGGTCCCTCGCGTGCGCCACACTTCCTCTCTGTCGCCGCGGCGGAACAACACAAGGACGATAGAGAATGTGTGTGTGTGTGTGTGTGTGTGTGTGTGTGTGTGTGTGTGTGTGTGTGTGTGTGTGTGTGTGTGTGTGTGTGTGTGTGTGTGTGTGTGTGTGTGTGTGTGTGTGTGTGTGTGTGTGTGTGTGTGTGTGTTTTTAATTGGAGTACATCCCCTGTCCCCGCGCCTTGTATACCAGCATAGCGGACGTATAGCAGAAGAGGAGAGACAGAGAGACAGAGACAGAGAAGGAGAGAGGGATAGAGAGAGAGGGAGAGGGAGAGAGAGAGAGAGAGAGAGAGAGAGAGAGAGAGAGAGAGAGAGAGAGAGAGAGAGAGAGAGAGAGAGAGAGAGAGAGAGAGAGAGAGAGAGAGAGAGAGAGAGAGAGAGAGAGAGAGAGAGAGAGAGAGAGAGAGAGAGAGAGAGAGAGGGGGGGGGGGGGGAGAAAGACCTGGGAGGGGGAGAGAACAGAGCGAGGGCGCGAGAGATAGAGAGAGAGAGAGAGAGAGAGAGAGAGAGAGAGAGAGAGAGAGAGAGAGAGAGAGAGAGAGAGAGAGAGAGAGAGAGAGAGAGAGAGAGAGAGAGAGAGAGAGAGAGAGAGAGAGAGAGAGAGAGAGAGAGAGAGAGAGAGGGAGAGAGAGGGAGAGAGCTATGGATTTAGGAGTGGGGAACGCTACGGTGGGAGCGTGCACGCGAAAGTTAAACTGCAGGGGTAAGTGGCGGCGGGCCGTCCACGGGTGAGGTAATGCGGCGCGTGCTGCTGATGCTGCTGATGCTGCTGCTGCTGCTGCTGCTGCTGCTGCTGCTGCTGCTGCTGCTGACGTTCCGAGGCGACAGGGCTGCTCGAGCTGACGGTCACATCGCCCAGATGTGGTGGACCCCGGCGTTGGCCAATTGTTCCTCAGATTCACTGTGAGCACGCGGGCGACGCGCGCACTACGTCAGAAGCAGCAGCAACAGTGTTTAAAGACGCCGGTGCGCAATCCACAGAGAAGCCGATCGACACCCAGAGAAATAAAGTTATAGGCTACAACATAAAAAAAGAGTCATCGAGTTGTCGATGACGATAGGCAGAGCACCTATAACTAGCCAACCTGAACGGGGCATACGTCAGCAAGAAAATAAAATAAAAGTAAAAGAAGAGGTTCGAACTTTTTCAACGTTTTTTTTTCTTTTTCTAGGCTACCTGCCTGGCTATTAATAGCTCTGTGGTGCACTGGGTTGGATTGCGTTTAACTTGGGTACTGTAAGCCGACCATCAATACTGATGCATTCCTAACCAGTAGGTGTTGCATTGACACGGAGGAGATGGTTGGGAATATATATTGTGTTCTGGGGTAAACCGTTTGGATCAATTGAAAACAGCCATGAATTTACAGTGACATATCTTCACAAGATATTCGAGATAATGCCCACTGAGACTGAAGAAAAAGTCTGATTCAACGAAATGTTCAGGAAGTGTGAGGTTTTATCCTTCATAGGTCAGTCAATTCCCCTTTAAATTGACTGTAGGCCTACTGCTCCTTTATATGGTTGATGTGTAATAACGTGGTTATCGATTATTCCCGTGTCGTTCTTGTCATTGATGGCTTTATGGCAGTGAATGATGTTAATACATGGTGCTGAGAGGATGTCTCCACTTTGTACACTAGATGGAGCCCTTACATTCAGTATTTAGAGGTTTTGCGGGCGCGTGTGAGTGCGTGTGAGCTTACGAACCTGTGTGTGCGCCCACTAGCTACACTTTAAATTACCTTGACTATGAATTACCTCCAGTTGTGTTGATAAAAGGGTGTTGAAAAAAATATCTATTGTTCTTCATGCTCTGAAATTTCCCTGGCTTAAACAAAGCATTGTGCTCAACCAATAGCGGTCAGGTACAGTGATGACATGCAATATGTATTTCTCTCCAAATCCGTCTCTGGCTGACCCCCCGGGTAACCTCTAAGCTATTCAGGCTCACATTACCGTGGTTCTACTTCTGAATATTACCACCGCAGAATATATACTATATACAATGTCAAACATATCACAATGTATACCATATACAATGTCAAACATCTCACAATGTATACAATGCACAATGTATACCATATACAATGTACCATACACAATGTATACCATTTACAATGTATACCATATACAATGTCAAATATGTCATAATGTATACCATATACTATGTATACCATACCGATACTATACAGAATGTACACCATATACAATGTATACAGTACCATACACAATGTATACCATACAGAATGTACACCATATACAATGTATACAGTACCATACACAATGTATACCATACAGAATGTAAACCATACAAAATACCATACACATGTATACCATACACAATACCATACACAATGTATACCATACACAATACCATACACAATGTATACCATATACAATGATGCAATGTATACCATACACAATGTATACCATACACAATGTATATCATACACAATGTATACCATACACAATGTATACCATATACAATGATGCAATGTATACCATACACAATGTATACCATACACAATGTATACCATACACAATGTAAACCATACACAATGTATACCATACACAATGTATACCATACACAATGTAAACCATACACAATGTATAGCATATACAATGTCAAACATATATCAAGATAGATAGAGAGAGGCGTGGGGAGGGGGGGGTGGGTGAAGTCAGCAAAATACCTTGGGAACAGCATTCATGCAAATAGGAAGAGGTCAGAGAAGATGGAGAGAAAAGAGAGGAGGAGGAGGAGGTGGAGGTGTGGCAGGAGCTGGCATCAGAGCCGGGGAGGGAGAATAGAGGGGTGCTGCTGTATTTGTCTTAGTCCCGTATTGTCCCACTGCAGCGCCTCTATCACCTCTATGCCAAGGGGGGGGGGGAGGGGGAGAGAGGGAGGCAGAGAGGGAAGCAGAGAGACAGAGAGGGAGAGGGGGGGGGAGGAGACAGAGGTGGAGAGAGGCAGGAAGAGAGAGGAAGAGAGAAAGGGATACTCTGACTCAGACTGATGTTCCCATTCAGAAACCGCATCCCGTTTGAAATGCATATAATATATAAAGAGTGCACAGTGTGTGTGTGTGTGTGTGTGTGTGTGTGTGTGTGTGTGTGTGTGTGTGTGTGTGTGTGTGTGTGTGTGTGTGTGTGTGTGTGTGTGTGTAACCACATGTGCATGTGCATTTGTGTGTGTGTGTGTGTGTGTGTGTGTGTGTGTGTGTGTGTGTGTGTGTGTGTGTGTGTGTGTGTGTGTGTGTGTGTGTGTGTGTGTGTGTGTGTGTGTGTGTGTGTGTGTGTGTGTGTGTTTGTGTATCAAGGTATGGGTGGGGACAAACTAGAAAATATGTCTCTTTAAGGATAAAGAGAGTACACAGAATATGCTTCAGTCAGGAGAACCTAATGTCACACTTGATAATGATGCCTTTGAAAACACCCTTCCTTATGAAGCTTTTGAATGAGATCTAGACAGATGGATTCATAAATAGGAGGACGGATGGAAAGTACAATTAATAAAGAGACACAGTGTAGGAAGCTATTTTCAAACAGACATATGACCACAAATTGGCTCTACATTACAATGTTCATGCATCTGAAATATCCTTGGCAATAATATTTACCAGCATAGAGTCATAATCACTTCAACATATACATAACTACAGGCCAAAACCCATTTCATGTTCATAGTTACAGTAATGCACTTGATGAGTTGCCACATGTTAAATATAGTGTAGAACTACTTCACATATGCTACCTTTGACAGCATTGTAGTCATGATTTCATATCCAAAAGACATGTCTTGCAAATCAAATCGAAAGCCTTCTTTTAAAAAAAATTGGCGAGTTGTATAACCTGTTTTTATAATTTCAATTTAAATGATCTCCGTTGCAGTAAAATACCGGGTATTATTCCGGTATTGAAATGCATCTCTTTTATTTGCCATACATGAAAAAAAAACAGAGGCCTCCATAGGTTTTAGCGGCGGACATGTTTGTGTCGGCCATGGCTCTCTGGGTCACAGTGCTCATTGTGTCTTTGGGCTGACTAAGGTGTTTCTGTGGTGACATTGTGGGCAAACGCATGCACAGCCCTCTTCTCCCATTTCACCTCGCCATGTGTCAACAGGAGCAACAGAGCCCAATATACAACGTTCACCTTGTAACTTAACGCCCAGCCTGGAAGGCCTTGATAAATAGTCAAATCCGCTGGAGCCTCCGAGCTATCAAGCTATCTTTCCATCCTTTCCATTCATATGATGGGATGATGTTGGCATAACGTCACTTCTGAGATGCAAACATTCAAATTGGCCTTAGTGTCTACATTCACACATCACTTCACCACAAACACATTGACAGTTCATGTTTGCATGGCACACAGAAAACAGCTGCAAGAGAGAAACCCATTTGCTGAAGTGCCAGAAAAAAGGCTCTTCATGTTTCCTGCAGAGCAAAGCATATGTTTCCTATTTGAAGCTCTGCCGAACTGTAACTGTTTGCATCTACCAAAGTAGCCAAAAATCAACCAGAAGAAAATATACTTGTCTGCAAACATGGGATTGAATTCTGGATACAGCCACACAGCAATAAGATACGGTTACAGATGTGGTTTTAACGAGGCTAAGTGCGTCGTCAAAACTAGTTGAACTAAGGGCAATAGGCAGGAATCGACATTGTTTTGTTTAACCTGTTAATGAGGCTTTGCATTCAAATTCACAAATATTAAAGGTAAAGCTGCTGAATGCTTATAAAGATTAAATTGCTTATACTGCAACTACAATGCCACAAATACCATTCACGCATGCGCATGTGTGTGTGAGTGTGCGCGCGTAACCACGTGTGCATGTGTGTGTGTGTGTGTGTGTGTGTGTGTGTGTGTGTGTGTGTGTGTGTGTGTGTGTGTAACCACATGTGCATGTGCATTTGTGTGTGTGTGTGTGTGTGTGTGTGTGTGTGTGTGTGTGTGTGTGTGTGTGTGTGTGTGTGTGTGTGTGTGTGTGTATGTGTTGTGTGTGTGTGTGTGTGTGTGTGTGTGTGTGTGTGTGTGTGTGTGTGTGTGTGTGTGTGTGTGTGTGTATGTGTGTGTGTGTGTGTGTGTGTGTGTGTGTGTGTGTGTGTGTGTGTGTGTGTGTGCGTGTTTGTTTATCAAGGTATGGGTGGGGACAAACTAGAAAATATGTCTCTTTAAGGATAAAGAGAGTACACAGAATATGCTTCGGTCAGGAGAACCTAATGTCACACTTGATAATGATGCCTTTGAAAACACCCTTCCTTATGAAGCTTTTGAAAGAGATCTAGACAGATGGATTCATAAATAGGAGGACGGATGGAAAGTCCTAACCTGTGGTGTAAGTGGGGGCATTATCTATGAAAATGTAAAGAATAAAACGTTTATTTTGTTTGTCACATTTGTTAAACAGGGCACTGGTTGCTGAAGGGGCTTGTGTTAAAACACTACATTCAGAATTTCAATCCTGTGAGAAAAGTGATTTCAACTTTGTGCGCTCACCTTATCAACAGGGAGAGTTGCAACACCAGATCTGAAGCCTTGTTCCATTTAAAGGCGAAAGCTATATATTTTTACTTATCTTCTGTCAAAGTTATTGTTGTTGACAAGACCATAACTTACACATCTATACCCTGATGAATAATTAGTTTGGACCTTCATTTGAATATTTGATCACTCATCTGGACGCTACATTGGGAGAAACAAGTGCATTGATGTCCTTATGGGACTCTTATAAGCAGCGGCAGAGACCTTTCTGAGGCGGACGATAAACACTCCCGTCCCATCAAGTCATATTTCAATACAACAATGGAATCATGAAATTGTTGAATTGAAGTATTAAATACACGTTCTAAAGAAGGAATACAACATAACCAGGCGCCCATGTGAAGAAACCAATTCAGTTGAACTTAGATGGACTAGTAGGGCTACTCGCTAAAAACGATACGTCCATTATCTAAAGTTTATTTATACTTTAAATTTCGCACCTAATATTGAATTGTATAATACGTACATAATTTCAATATTAGCTAGCCTATTAGGAATTATATTGTTTGGACATAACCGTTTGTTCCAAGCGGTATTGAGTAGAGTCTTTCTTAACCCTCTGTGCGCGCGTGCCGGTGGACCCAGCGGTGAGCGGGAACAGCAGCACGTTGGTCTCGCGACGGGAAGTTGACTGACAGCACTTTGTTCTGAGTCAGAGGATACCGGCACCCACAGAGTGGGACAACTCGTTTAGGACGGCAGGAACAAACTCTCTTTTTTTACATTGTTGGTCCTACGTGTGTTTCATAATAGCAGTATTCCAAAGACATTGTTTAAATTCTTTCAACTCCTCGCTGCCTTTTTAAAAAGGGCAGTTATACTGCGTATACATCGGACGTAAACCCATTTATAACGTTAGCTACACCGAGTGCGGAATAGGTGGTCATGAACTGGCATATAAAGCCATGAATGGATAAAAACAGCCCGCGTATTTCTAATGCCATTTATAGACTACGTGTATCCGTGAAGCACAGACTCCTTCTCATGCCATCTCACTCTATTCTATGCTTCGCCATGGTGAAAGTAGCCAATATAATAGGGAAAAGGGATCATTTGGGTTAATTCTTTACCGCAGCCCGGGACCTTCACATCGGGCGAACACTGCAACCTATAGCCTAGTGCACAGCCTCCTCATGACTGTCCTCATGTAGATAGTTGGCACAACAACAACAACAACAACAACAACAACAACAAAAACAAGAAAGTTTCTTACCTCCTTTTTTATCACCCATGTCACCTTGCGAACCAGGTCGGTGCAAGAAGCTGAAGATAATGCCGCCGGACGGGGACTGCGCGTGAACCGGGGGCGCCTCGTTTTATGTCTTTGGGACAGGCGGCGGAGCAGAGTGTTTACAGGGCGAACTCTAGATGCAGTTTAAAGTAATCAATGCGAGGAGAATGGATCCGTGTTCAGGATCCCATTGAACGCGTGCGAGCGATACTGCTCTTCAGGGACCTCGTGGCTGGTGGTGTCTTGGTGGTGGAGTTTACCGGCGTTTGTGGGTGATGCTTGTGCACTCCTGACTCCCAGGTATAAAGGGGGGAGGGGTGGGGGGGGGGGGGGGGGGTGGTATAAGGGGTGGAACCATTATAGTCTGGAACAAGAGTCTGCAACAAGAGTGCGCGTCTGTTGGTGAGTGCGCGTGATTTGTCATGAGCACGCGCGTGCATGGGAACATGTCCCTGGGTTCGTTTGCAGTTGCAGGGTTCGCTGAAGGGGTCATGCGCTGTGTTCTTTACGTAGGCTCACTTGTGCTGCTGTCAGGAGCTGTTCTTCAGCACTGGTGCTGAAACATCACTTCGCTGAATTGCAGTTGCTTGTCCGAGCGCCAACAATAGACGTATGCTGCAAGTTTTTTGTACAGGGCTGAAGCTGAACACTTGGGAAATCAACGCTGCAGCTTGGTTTTTGTACACTTTCGAAGGCTGATTAACAATGATTGATTTGTATTGTGATTTGGTCATTTTAAAGTTGAAAGGTTTTTGTGCTTCCTTAATTATTCTGATTTCAGTAGTCCATCAACGCCTGCAAAATATTTACGCATGGCAAAGACACAAAGCCATAAATGTTTGAACGCTGTATAACTCAGGCTTATCGTGTTTTCTTTTGTCCACTTCAATATAACGTTTCTCAGGGGGCTGGCCGGCTGAGATATACTGTCCATCGAGATGTTCCCCAGATAACTGCTGACACCATGTGACAGTAATGCCTCTTCATTAGAGGAGGAAGATGTTCTGCTGAGAGGCATACTGTTTCACTGATCAATACTTATGTCCTAGGCATTTGACTCTCTGTTATGGCTGTTTCCTGATGCGCTACAACACTGAATTGATAGACAATCTGTGCAGAAGATGAGAAATTATTTTTAAGTGTATTGAGTTCTTCACAGGGTTTCTGGTGTTGGGTTTCTTAAATCCCCATAACTCAGCATTAAATGGAGATATCTGTACAGTACAGTGATAGTTATGTTGCTCTATTGTCATTGGTTCAAACGTACCATTGACCTTAATGGTGTGTTCTGGTCGTAGTTCATTCTGTCCTTCTGTTTCTATGTCTGGCTGTCTGGCTTTCTGTCTGTATATGTACTGGGCCATCTATCTATCTATCTATCTATCGATCTATCTATCGATCTATCGGTCTGTCTGTCTGTCTGTCTGTCTGTCTGTCTGTCGGTCTGTCGGTCTGTCGGTCTGTCGGTCTGTCGGTCTGTCGGTCTGTCCGTCTGTCCGTCTGTCCGTCTGTCCGTCTGTCCATCTATCCATCCATCCATCCATCCATCCATCCATCCATCCATCCATCCATCCATCCATCCATCCATCCATCCATCCATCCATCCATCCATCCATCCATCTATCCATCCATCCATCCATCCATCCATCCATCCATCCATCCATCCATCCATCTATCCATCTATCCATCCATCCATCTATCTATCTATCTA